>NC_134398.1:24141210-24208710 GCF_050003625.1 Haematobia irritans
TTAAATTAAATTAAATTAAATTAAATTAAATTAAATTAAATTAAATTAAATTAAATTAAATTAAATTAAATTAATTAAATTAAATTAAATTAAATTAAATTAAATTAAATTAAATTAAATTAAATTAAATTAAATTAAATTAAATTAAATTAAATTAAATTAAATTAAATTAAATTAAATTAAATTAAATTAAATTAAATTAAATTAAATTAAATTAAATTAAATTAAATTAAATTAAATTAAATTAAATTAAATTAAATTAAATTAAATTAAATTAAATTAAATTAAATTAAATTAAATTAAATTAAATTAAATTAAATTAAATTAAATTAAATTAAATTAAATTAAATTAAATTAAATTAAATTAAATTAAATTAAATTAAATTAAATTAAATTAAATTAAATTAAATTAAATTAAATTAAATTAAATTAAATTAAATTAAATTAAATTAAATTAAATTAAATTAAATTAAATTAAATTAAATTAAATTAAATTAAATTAAATTAAATTAAATTAAATTAAATTAAATTAAATTAAATTAAATTAAATTAAATTAAATTAAATTAAATTAAATTAAATTAAATTAAATTAAATTAAATTAAATTAAATTAAATTAAATTAAATTAAATTAAATTAAATTAAATTAAATTAAATTAAATTAAATTAAATTAAATTAAATTAAATTAAATTAAATTAAATTAAATTAAATTAAATTAAATTAAATTAAATTAAATTAAATTAAATTAAATTAAATTAAATTAAATTAAATTAAATTAAATTAAATTAAATTAAATTAAATTAAATTAAATTAAATTAAATTAAATTAAATTAAATTAAATTAAATTAAATTAAATTAAATTAAATTAAATTAAATTAAATTAAATTAAATTAAATTAAATTAAATTAAATTAAATTAAATTAAATTAAATTAAATTAAATTAAATTAAATTAAATTAAATTAAATTAAATTAAATTAAATTAAATTAAATTAAATTAAATTAAATTAAATTAAATTAAATTAAATTAAATTAAATTAAATTAAATTAAATTAAATTAAATTAAATTAAATTAAATTAAATTAAATTAAATTAAATTAAATTAAATTAAATTAAATTAAATTAAATTAAATTAAATTAAATTAAATTAAATTAAATTAAATTAAATTAAATTAAATTAAATTAAATTAAATTAAATTAAATTAAATTAAATTAAATTAAATTAAATTAAATTAAATTAAATTAAATTAAATTAAATTAAATTAAATTAAATTAAATTAAATTAAATTAAATTAAATTAAATTAAATTAAATTAAATTAAATTAAATTAAATTAAATTAAATTAAATTAAATTAAATTAAATTAAATTAAATTAAATTAAATTAAATTAAATTAAATTAAATTAAATTAAATTAAATTAAATTAAATTAAATTAAATTAAATTAAATTAAAATTAAATTAAATTAAATTAAATTAAATTAAATTAAATTAAATTAAATTAAATTAAATTAAATTAAATTAAATTAAATTAAATTAAATTAAATTAAATTAAATTAAATTAAATTAAATTAAATTAAATTAAATTAAATTAAATTAAATTAAATTAAATTAAATTAAATTAAATTAAATTAAATTAAATTAAATTAAATTAAATTAAATTAAATTAAATTAAATTAAATTAAATTAAATTAAATTAAATTAAATTAAATTAAATTAAATTAAATTAAATTAAATTAAATTAAATTAAATTAAATTAAATTAAATTAAATTAAATTAAATTAAATTAAATTAAATTAAATTAAATTAAATTAAATTAAATTAAATTAAATTAAATTAAATTAAATTAAATTAAATTAAATTAAATTAAATTAAATTAAATTAAATTAAATTAAATTAAATTAAATTAAATTAAATTAAATTAAATTAAATTAAATTAAATTAAATTAAATTAAATTAAATTAAATTAAATTAAATTAAATTAAATTAAATTAAATTAAATTAAATTAAATTAAATTAAATTAAATTAAATTAAATTAAATTAAATTAAATTAAATTAAATTAAATTAAATTAAATTAAATTAAATTAAATTAAATTAAATTAAATTAAATTAAATTAAATTAAATTAAATTAAATTAAATTAAATTAAATTAAATTAAATTAAATTAAATTAAATTAAATTAAATTAAATTAAATTAAATTAAATTAAATTAAATTAAATTAAATTAAATTAAATTAAATTAAATTAAATTAAATTAAATTAAATTAAATTAAATTCATTTAAATTGTATATATATTGAAATTCCCATTACTCTAATTTGACCAAATTTCATCATTAAAATTGAAATACTAGTAAATGTGGTCTAAAAATCTATACACTAGAATTTTCGTTACAATTCACCAATTTTATTGCACTTCAACCATCGTTGCCTTGCCCTCCATCCTTATATACACACATATCTATGTACAAAATTTTCATTTTAGTATATGTATTCAATTTTATAAAATTGCAAATGTTATACAATATGCAATATGTATTTACAAAATGGAATAGATATCTAAGTTTATATCATCAACCATAAAACTAAACCACAACAGACAAGTCTTAAAAGTATGAAATAAGAGCAAAGATATAACATAGATAAAAAGTAGCCAACATATCTTAGAAAATATACGGTTATGACTTACAAATAGTTGAGCAAGTCTGGATATATATATGGATATGCTTTAATACTATGTTCAATTTTGCAAAATTGCCATGGATAACAACAACAGCAAAAATATGAAGAAATGATAGCCAAACATTATAAGACATAAAACTAAAGGATTTTGAAATCGAACTCTATGGCAAACCCTTTTACGATATTTTCTAGCTCTATATAAATTCAAAGAAGGAAACATATACAGTATAAATGGATTTCAAAGGCCAAAAGAAAAGCAAAATGAAATACTAAATTCTTAAAATGAAATGTTATAATGTCTAAGCTGATCACTACCATAGCTACAGAGTAAAATGCTTGAAATCGAAAAAAAATAAGTAAC
The DNA here is from genome assembly GCF_050003625.1 of Haematobia irritans. Taxonomy (NCBI): domain Eukaryota; kingdom Metazoa; phylum Arthropoda; class Insecta; order Diptera; family Muscidae; genus Haematobia; species Haematobia irritans. Next base: position 24,144,248 of record NC_134398.1, read on the forward strand.
GAAGGACAGACAAAAACCATACATAAATAACTTCTATGGACGAGATTCAGATGAGTCCATTTGGTAATGTAATCTACAATAAGTGACCTTTTTCTATGACTAAAACAAAACATTAGGTAATACATATGAAAAACAAAATATGTTTGATGTTAAGAAGACGGCTTATATGCTATGCTTAAATGCTAAAGAAATGGAGAAAAGAAAAATTTGCAAGCAATCCTAAAAGTGTGCTTTAAAAGTTGCAGATAATCCCTTAAAAAGAAACTGATAATAATGGTCAGACAATATATGCTTACATACAATGACATGGGTTTCCTCTACGCATTTGTTTCCTTTTCTATTCGTTATGAGAATTATTTGTTGTTAAAGTATATTTCACACAACAGGCCTGCTGTGAATGTTAATAGTGTCGGTCAGAGAAACTTTTAAAAATCAATTATAAACTGAACCTGGGATATGGGTTTAATGAAACACGGATGGAGAGAATCAATAAAAATAAATTTCTGCAGAGTATGAGTTATACAGATTGAAAAAAAGGAATAATTATGGAATATTAATGAAAATCTATAAACGACTTTTTAAAACTATGAACATTTTGTCAAAATTTTCTATAGAAATAAAATTTTGTCAAAATTTTCTATAGAAATAAACTTTTGACTAAATTTTCTATAGAAATAAAATTTTGACAAAATTTTCTATAGAAATAAAATTTTGACAAAATTTTCTATGGAAATGAAATTTAGACAAAATGCTCTATAGAAATACAATTTTAACAAAATTTTCTATAGAAATGAAATTTTGACAAAATTTTCAATAGAAATAAAATTTTGACAACATTTTTTAAAGAAATACAAGTTTGACAAAATTTTTTATAGAAATAAATTTTTGACAAAATGTTCTATAGAAATAAATTTTTGACAAAATGTTCTATAGAAATAAAATTTTGACAAAATTTTCTATAGAAATACAATTTTGACAAAATTTTCTATAGAAATAAAATTTTGACTAAATTTTCTATAGAAAATAAAATTTTGACAAAATCTTCTATAGAAATACAATTTTAACAAAATTTTCTATAGAAATAAAATTTTGACAAAATTTTCTATGGAAATAAAATTTTGACAAAATTTTCTATGGAAATAAAATTTTGAGAAAATTTTCTATAGAAATAAAATGTTGACAAAATTTTCTATAGAAATAAAATGTTGGCAAAATTTTTTATAGAAATAAAATTTTGACAAAATTTTCTATTGAAATAACATTTTGACAAAATTTTCTATAGAAATAAAATTTTGACAAAATTTCCTACAGGAATAATATTTTCACAAAATTTTCAAAAGAAATAAAATTTTGACAAGATTTTCTAAAAGAATGAAATTTAGACATAATGCTCTATACAAATACAATTTTGACAAAATTTTCTATAGAAATAAAATTTTAACAAAATTTTCTATAGAAATAATATTTTGACAAAATTTTCTATAGAAATAAAATTTAGACAAAATGCTCTATAGAAATACAATTTTAACCAAATTTTCTATAGAAATAAAATTTTGAGAAAATTTTCTATAGAAATAAAATTAGGACAAATTATTTATAGAAATAAAGAATCAATGAAAATAAATTTCTGCAAAGCATGAGTTATGCAGATTGAAAAAAGGAATAATTATGGAATATTAATGAGAATCTATATGCGACGTTTTACAACTATGGGGAAATTTAAAGAGAAAAAAAGAAAATGGTAGATTTTGTACAATATTCCCAACTAAGAGGTACTTCACAAAATTTCTATAGAAATAAAATTTTGACTAAATTTTCTATGGAAATAACTTTTTTTGTTTTGTTATTTTTGGTTTTTTTCTTTAATCATTATTGTCGTTTTTGATTTCAGCCTAAAACCATGCATTGACTAAACTACAAGTGTAGCTTAACCAACAGAGGAAAATAATGTTTGTCAAATTTATTTTGGCAAAGCCCTATGGACTGCAAGATGGTTGGATGGACGTACGTTTCGGAATTACCATATTCCTCATTAGCATCCGCTACTTGAAGCAAAACTATCAACCAATTATCAAAATAAATTCAGGCTGTTCACTAAACCCAAAAGTGAACTACACTTGAATCTTCCGAAAAAAGGTTTTATATGATAGCCGGCTTATGTCGAAATAAATTCGTACAAACATATCTCTTTTCCTTTGCCACCGTCACATCATCGATTTGAGTGCAGTTGGCTGGGTTTATTTCGAGCGTGTTTATTTCGTGCGTTCATCCAAAAAATCTTGCAGTCCATAGGGCTTTGCCCAAATAAATTTGACAAACATTTTTTTCCTCTGTTGGTTAAGCTACACTTGTAGTTTAGTCAGTGCATGGTTTTAGGCTGCAATCAAAAACGACAAAAATAAAATGTTGACAAAATTTTCCATAGAAATAAAATTTTGACAAAATTTTCTACAGAAATAAAATATTGACAAAATCTTATAGAAAAACAATTTTAACTAAATTTTCTATAGAAATACAATTTTGACAAAATTTTCTGTAGAAATAAACTTTGACAAAATTTTCTGTAGAAATAAAATTTTGACAAAATTCTCTATAGAAATCAAATTTTAACAAAATTTTCTATAGAAATAAAATGTTGGCAAAAAATTTTATAGAAATAAAATTTTGACAAATTTTTTCATAGAAATAAAGAATCAATGAAACTAAATTTCTGCAAAGCATGAGTTATACAGATTGAAAAAAAGAATAATTATGGAATATTAATGAGAATCTATATGCGACTTTTTAAAACTATGGGGAAATTTAAGGAGAAAAAAAGAAAAATGGTAGATTTTGTACAATATTCCCAACTAAGAGGTACTTCACAAATTTTCTATAGAAATAAAATTTTGACAACATTTTCTATAGAAATAAAATTTTGTCAAAATTTTCTAAAGAAATAAAATTTTGACAAACTTTTCTATTTATATATTTTAACAAAATTTTCTATAGAAATACAATGTTGACCTAATTTTCTATAGAAATACAATTTTAACAAAATTTTCTATAGAAATACAATTTTGACCAAATTTTCTATAGAAATACAATTTTGACAAAATTTTCTATAGGAATAAAATTTTGACAAAATTTTCTATAGAAATAAAATTTTGACAAAATTTTCTATAGACATACAATTTTAACAAAATTTTCTATAGAAATACAATTTTGACAAAATTTTCTTTAGAAATAAAATTTTGACAAAATCTTCTATTGAAATACAATTTTGACAAAATTTTCTATAGAAATAGAATTTTGACAAAATTTTCTTTAGAAATAAAATTTTGACAAAATCTTCTATTGAAATACAATTTTGACAAAATCTTCTATAGAAATAAAATTTTGACATAATCTTCTATAGAAATAAAATTTTGACAAAATCTTCTATTGAAATACAATTTTAACAAAATTTTCTATAAAAATAAAATTTTGACAAAATTTTCTATAGAAATAAAATTTTGACAAAATTTTCTATAGAAATAAAATTTTGACAAAATTTTCTATAGAAATAAAATTTTGACAAAATTTTCTATAGAAATAAAATTTTGACAAAATTTTCTATAGAAATAAAATTTTGACAAAATTTTCTATAGAAATAAAATTTTGACAAAATTTTCTATAGAAATAATATTTTCACAAAATTTTCTATAGAAATAAAATTTTGACAAAATTTCCTACAGAAATAATATTTTCACAAAATTTTCTATAAAAATAAAATTTTGACAAAATTTTCTATAGAAATAAAATTTTGACAAAATTTTCTATAGAAATAAAATTTTGACAAAATTTTCTATAGAAATAAAATTTTGACAAAATTTTCTATAGAAATAAAATTTTGACAAAATTTTCTATAGAAAAAAAATTTTGACAAAATTTTCTATAGAAATAAAATTTTGACAAAATTTTCTATAGAAAAAAAAAATTTGACAAAATTTTCTATAGAAAAAAAATTTTGACAAAATTTTCTATAGAAATAAAATTTTGACAAAATTTTCTATAGAAATAAAATTTTGACAAAATTTTCTATAGAAATAAAATTTTGACAAAATTTTCTATAGAAATAAAATTTTGACAAAATTTTCTATAGAAATAAAATTTTGACAAAATTTTCTATAGAAATAAAAATTTTACAAAATTTTCTATAGAAAAAAAAATTTGACAAAATTTTCTATAGAAATAAAATTTTGACAAAATCTTCTATAGAAATACAATTTTGACAAAATTTTCTAATTTTTCGGGAGGTTCAAGTGTGGTTCACTGTTGGGTTTAATGAACTGCCTGAATTTATTCTGATAATTGGTTGCTGATTTTGCTGCAAGTAGAGGATGCTGATGAGGAATGTGGTAATTCCGAAACGTGCGTCCATCCAACCGTCTTGCAGTCTATAGGGCTTTGCCCAAATAAATTTGACAAACATTCTTTTCCTCTGTTGGTTAAGCTACACTTGTAGTTTAGTCAATGTATGGCTTTAAACTGCAATAAAAAACAACAACAATGCTTAAAGAACAAAACCAACAATAACAAAACAACAACAAAAATAACATTTTGATAAAATTGTCTATAGAAATAAAATTAAGACAAAAATTTTCTTAGAAATAAAATTTTGACAAATTTTTCTATAGAAATAAAATTTTAACAACATTTTCTATAGAAATAAAATTTTGACATTAGGCATCTTTACCAGCCCAGCAAAAAAAAAAAAAACGTCGCCAAAAAAGTTGTGAAAATGTTCTTTTTGGATCCGGAAGAGGTGCAAAATTGGCGCAGAAGCGATGATTTTAACATGGGCTTGTCATAGGACGGATGTCCACCATTTCAACAACCGTTGCACTGAATTTGCATCACTTCTTAGGGTATGATGCGAATCCAGTGATTTGCATGTTAATAAATAAATTTTGTGACATTCTGACGAATAAATAATTTTTCAAATTTCTTATGATTTTTAATGCATTATAACGCTTGTCTGGAACGTTTGACATCAAATATTTTCCAAACGTTTGACATCAAATATTTTCCAAAATTCGCAATTTTTCTAGAAAGGATTTAGCACTTTTTTCCGGCAAAATTTAAATAATTTGCACTATTTTATTAATTTTTAATCTGTTTTTAACCCATTTGAAAATATAAAATTTTATATTTCCGATTAAAAATGGGAAAAAAGTGAGTTATAAAAAATTTACTCAAATGAACTTCCTGTACAGTTAAAATAAAGAACATCTTTGGGAGGGCATTTTTGGAAGTGCTTTTAAAGTTGTGCCTTAAGAAGAGCTTCCAAATTTTTTTGCTAGGAGGTGGCAAAGATGCCAAATGCGGCAGCTCACTATGATGATGATGATGGGACGAGAAAATATTCCTATAAAAATATTTTTTATTTCAACTAACTGACGAACGGATGGACGGACAATACATCGAGATAGAATTTTATTGTGATTATATCATTTGATCACAAAGTCCAATGCTTAAAAAACATCCCTCAACGAGGTGTTGTGGTTTTTCGTCATTAGCATGCCAATTTTAATATACCATGTCGGAGGTGATAGACTTACTATATAATTTTATTTCTTATTATGCACAGTATTCACAGTTTCACTACCCATTAAATTTCATAGATTTAAAATTTTTGCTAAAATAGCCAGAAAGCGGTACATAGATTCACCTCTTAAATATATACTACCCCTACCAAAAATAAAAAAAAAACCTATAGAAGCCAAAGAAGCATTAAACCTAGAACACTGTGGCTTCAACTTTTCTCAGATTTAAAAAAAATCCCCTCCAACGTTGGCAATGAGAATTTCTAAAAAGTGGCCAGAAAAGTTCCATCCTCTTTAAAACATATTATTAATTTTCCAAACTATTACTTCAGTAATTGCAAACATAAAAAAAAAAAAATTATTATTCTCTTTTGACAATTTGTTTTCGATATTTATTAATTTACAAATACTGATTTAGATTTTAGTACTGATTGTATATTACAAATTTGTTGATATAGTAATTCTCAATTTCTTTTTTGCAAAAGAAAATTTTCAATTTCACATCCCAAAATGTGATTAACATCTCCCTCCATTATAAATGCAATCTTACTATCATCACAATGCAGATATTCCATTCTGGATTTTAGGTTCATACATTTGTGATAAACATTTCATAACTATTATAGGTCATTATTTTTAATTGTATTCCTCCACTAATTTAAATGGCTATGTCCATTATAGTTTTTCATTTTATACAGTTTCATTGGAATGCATTTGCGCCATATATGCCGGCTATTGTATATTTGCTCTTTTCATAGATTTAACAAACAATCGATTTACGATAAATGGTTTGGAAAGCCCTTTTGCGCTAAGCAAATAGATTTTTAGAGATTTTTGTTTGTTCGTCAAATAGATGTTAATTTTTCAGGGGATGACATTTGTGTCATAGACTGACGCTTGCATTTTGAGTAGAACGCAAGCGAAGGGTGGTTATATTTTACGGGGATGAATAAAGCGCCCCACCCTACTTTCTACATAAGTCTCTTTGCAATATTATTTAGTTATAGCTGCAAAATTTTATCAACCTAATGGGAGGAATTAGCCACTGGACTTACGTAGAATTATGGCAAATGTATGATTGCATTCTAAAGAAAATCAGAACTAAAGCCTACCTTAAGGATAATTAAAGCCCATCAATGAATTAAAAGCCTACCTTAAGGATGCGTATAAAGGAATAGATACGCCTTTTCTTATTTTACAAATTGTTGGGCAACGAAGTTATACATCCTATTTTCCTTTTCTGACTGAATTGTTCGAATTGCTATGAATTATGGTCTTCAAAGCCATCACACACTGCACGTTAGAGGCTTTGAGAGGCATTGTCAAAATTTTATTTCTGCAGAAATTTTTGTAAATATTTTATTTCTGCAGAAAATTTTGTAAAAAATTTATTTCTATAGAAAGTTTTATCAAAATTTTATTTCTATAGAAAATTTTGTCAAAATCTTATTTCTATAGAATATTTGGTCAAAATTTTATTTCTATAGAAAATTTTGTCAAAAATTTATTTCTATAGAAAATTTTGTCAAAAATTTATATCTATAAAAAATTTTGTTGGCAAAGTTTTATTTCTATAGAAAATTTTGTTGGCAAAGTTTTATTTCTATAGAAAATTTTGTCTAAATTTTATTTCTATAGAAAATTTTGTCAAAATTTTATTTCTATAGAAAATTTTCTATTTTTTGTTTCTATAAAAACGACTTTTCTACAAAATTTTCTATAGAAATAAAATTTTGACAAAATTTTCTATAGAAATAAAATTGTTGAAAAAAAATTCTATAGAAACAAAATCTTGACACAATTTTCTATAGAAATAAAACTTTGCCAACAAAATTTTTTATAGATATAAATTTTTGACAAAATTTTCTATAGAAATAAATTTTTGACAAAATTTTCTATAGAAATAAAATTTTGACCAAATATTCTATAGAAATAAGATTTTGACAAAATTTTCTATAGAAATAAAATTTTGATAAAACTTTCTATAGAAATAAAATTTTGACAACATTTTCTATAGAAACAAAATTTTGACAAAATTTTCTATAGAAATAAAATTTTGACACAATTTTCTATAGAAATAAAATTTTGACAAAATTTTTATAGATATAAAATTCTGACAAAGGGTTTTTTATAGAAATAAAATTTTGACAAAATTTCCTATAGAAATAAAATTTTGACACAATTTTCTATAGATATAAAATTTTGACACAATTTTCTATAGAAATAAAATTTTGACACAATTTTCTATAGAAATAAAATTCCATAAAAATAACATTCTCTATAGACATTTTGACAATAACTCTTGAAACATAATATTCCTACTTTGCGTGTAAATCTCAAACAAGAATTCCGTCCTATAACAATAAATAACCTGAAACAACTTGCAATTATAACCCGGCTATATATACACTGAAAAAAAATATAGTCCTGAAAAAAATATAGTCCTGAGCACAATGATTTTTCTATCGTTAAAATACGAAAGCGAGTTTTGCATAGCATAGAAGACATTTGTTCTGACAGAATGTTTTTATGATCAAACGTCGATAATATTTTCTATGAATGTGTTTAATCCTTCGAATAAAGAGATTTGACTTTAAAATGGATATCTGTACATAAAAGATAATTCTATTGAACTGATTTTTCGTTATATCCAGTAAATTCAATTTTTGTACTTAAACAGTGTAAAACAAATGATTTTTTTATCACCTCAAAACTTCTAGTGAAGTGTCAAACAAAGTGCATCTTTGTAAGCATATTATGGGATATCCACTGAAAAAAAAACTACCTAATTAAACTAATGATGATTAAATTTTATTCAAAAAAAAATTTTTTTTGATTATTTTTTTTTTTCGAAATTTTCCACAGCCCAATGAAATTCTCCTTATGCCAATATTTTTCTACTTTACGTTTTCTTCTATGAGAGGGTTTATTTTCATAAATTGTGGCATTTTGGATAACGCAAAAAGTAGATTGGAATTTTATTCAATTTTCCCACGAGGTAGTTCATTTTACCCACAAAACTATTTACTTTGTTTTCTGTGCACATTACTAACTAAAGAATTACCATTTTTTTTCTGTTGTTGGGTAAGTAACTATATACAGAGAATCCTCTTAGCCTTAAACACTCTGAAAATCGAATACCTTCTAAAAGTAGAAAAATTTTCGTAAGAAAATTGTTATTTACTAACACAAAATTAAATTTAATCTCTCGTAAGGAGACACCTATGAAATGGGCAAAATTTTAAGCGGCCGGGAGATTTTTCATGGATTAATATGTATGGCCCATATTAGTCCATAGCCAATATTTTATCGCCCCTGTGTCAATCGACTGGAAGATGCAATTTTCATTCCGTTTCTATGAAGCTTTAGACGGGCACTTTGGATTGCCTTTTTACACAAAAAAAAAAAAAAAACAGCTTGCCCCGTTCCAAAAAAAGTTGTCTTTACACTAAAGATTTTGGTACTGATTCCGAGCCAAAGAAGCGAAGAATTTAAGTAAGAATACCATTAAGTTAAATTTATCTAGGAGGAAAAATTTTATTTTATTATTTTTTTTTATATTTTCTTCATATGTTATCACAGTCCTTTTAAAACAGGTTAACGACATTTTAATTTCCAAATAATTCTATGTTTCAAGTAAAAAAAAAAAACTTCTTTAAAATAAAGCCTTGCAAGGCATATCCTATTTTTAAACGCTTTTTCTTATTTTTTTTTTTAATTTTTCAAAATTATTAAAACAATTTGAACATTTTTCATGTAAATATACGTATTTCTAAGTCGATTGGCTTAACTGTAAGAACAAACCGACTTAAATTATATCAGAGAAATACGTCTTCTACGCTTACTAAAATTTCCATTTGTATTTTAAGGACAAGAACTTTTTGACAACACGACAATATTCTTTGCATTGTAGATTCAGAATCTGACAAAGCCTTCGACTACATGGGTTCTCGAACACACTCCTTTGATGCATTTTGTATATTTTTCTTTTTTGGTTTTTGAGAATTTTTTCTTTAAATACCTGTGAAATTTGGAACACACAGGATTTTTGTGAAATTTTATGGACAAAATTTAGGCCACTACGGATTTTACTTTAGTCCATATGGTCCATATTAATTCACATTCAATAATAAAATTCACCTGTATAAATCGATCTTCAGACTGAGATATGTAATTTCACTCTACTTCTCTCTGAAGCCTTAAACGGTCACTTTAACCCTTAAATGGGCACTGTATCTTTTAAGATACAACCAGAGCAAAAATTCTTAAGTTTTAAAATTTTGATCGAATTCTATGAAATCGAGTTTGTTTTATTTGAGACATCATAACGCTATTTTTAAATAGTTATTTTTCCGGAAAATTTTTTGTACTTCTGAGTAATCTGCAGTCAAAATTAAAAAGTCAAACTTTGAACAAAAATTCAAAAACCAACAAATTGAAAGTTAAATAAAATTTATCAAAGATAAATGCCATATTGGTAGAAGAAAAATTGGTAGTGTAAACATATCTCTATTCTCTACTAAAATCAAATTGTTTATTTGTAAATGAAAACTCAATTGAATGTGCACTGTATTTTTTAAGAAACAACCACCATTTCATTAAAAACAAGTAAGGAAAGTCTAAAGTCGGGCGGGGCCGACTATATTATACCCTGCACCACTTTGGGGATCCAAATTTTCGATACCATATCACATCCGGCAAATGTGTTGGGGGCTATATATAAAGGTTTGTCCCAAATACATACATTTAAATATCACTCGATCTGGACAGAATTTGATAGGCTTCTACAAAATCTACAGACTCAAAATTTAAGTCGGCTAATGCACTAGGGTGGAACACAATGTTAGTAAAAAAAAATATGGGAAACATTTAAATATGAAGCAATTTTAAGGAAACTTCGCAAAAGTTTATTTATGATTTATCGCTCGATATACATGTATTAGAAGTTTAGGAAAATTAGAGTCATTTTTACAACTTTTCAACTAAACAGTGGCGATTTTACAAGGAAAATGTTGGTATTTTGACCATTTTTGACGAAATCAGAAAAACATATATATGGGAGCTATATCTAAATCTGAACCGATTTCAACCAAATTTGTCACGCATAGCTACAATGCTAATTCTACTCTCTGTGCAAAATTTAAACTAAATCGGAGTTAAAAATTTGCATCTGTGGTCATATGAGTGTAAATCGGGCGAAAGCTATATATGGGAGATATATCTAAATCTGAACCGATTTCAACCAAATTTGGCACGCATAGCTACAATGCTAATTCTACTCCCTGTGCAAAATTTCAACTAAATCGGAGCAAAAAAATGGCCTCTGTGGTCATATGAGTGTAAATCGGGCGAAAGCTATATATGGGAGATATATCTAAATCTGAACCGATTTCAACCAAATTTGGCACGCATAGCCACAATGTTAATTCTACTCCCTGTGCAAAATTTCAACTAAATCGGAGCAAAAAAATGGCCTCTGTGGTCATATGAGTGTAAATCGGGCGAACGATATATATGGGAGCTATATCTAAATCTGAACCGATTTCAATAAAATTTTGCACACTTGACTACACTGCTAGTCCTACTCCCTGTGCAAAATTTCAACCTAATTGGGGAAAAACTCTGGCTTCTGGGACCGTATTACTGCATATCGGGCGAAAGATATATACGGGAGCTATATCTAAATCTGAACCGATTTCAATGAAATTTGGCACACTGGACTATAGTACTAATTGTTCTTCTTGTGCAAAATTTTAAGCCAATTAAGGTAAAATTCTGGATTCTGGGGCCATTTCTTCCAAAATCAATAGGGATCTATTCTGAAATTTGAAGTCGATTGGACTAAAACTGCGACCTAGACTTTGATTACAAAATGTGTTCACGGACAGACGGACATGGCTATATCGACTCAGGAGCCCACCCTGACCATTTTTGCCAAAGACACCATGTGTCTATCTCGTCTCCTTCTGGGTGTTGCAAACATATGCACTAACTTATAATACCCTGTTCCACAGTGTGGAGCAGGGTATAAAAATGGTAAATAAATAACACCAGCATATCACATTTTTCAAAAAAAAAAAAAAAATATATCCCCATGTTCCGATATTCTGAATCTCAAATAGCAAACATTTATTTTTCTTTTAACGAAAAAAAATACAGTTACTCTTGGACGCCAATACAATTTTAATTTGAACTTCTCCTTAAAGAGAACTATATTACCAAGATTTAAATTAATAAAATTCAGGGTTAAGAAATTATGGCCAAATGAAAATTTTGTGATTTGCGATCCCGATTTTCGGAACATGGGGGATATTTTTTTTTTTTTTTTTTAAGAAAATGTGATATGCAGATGTTCTTTATTTACCATTTTGCATATTATAATTTTTTACTTCGGAGGAATCGATGATCTTTTGCATTTAAGGGTTAAGTTTCACTCTAGAATCCAAACAAAAAAAATTTTTTTAGATTCAAAATCTCAAATCTCATAATTGAAGAAATTTATTATTATTATTATTATTTTTTTTTTCTTTGTTAAATATATTTTCTTTAAATTCCCTTGAAATTCGGTACCTAGAGATATAAGAATTTATGGCCAAATGAAAATTTTGCGATTTGCGATTCCGAATTTCGGAACATGGGGGATAATTTTGTTTGGAAAAAATGGGGTATGTAGATTTTGGTTATTTACCATTTTGCATATTATATATTTTTTTACTTCAGAGGAATCGGTGTTTGTTTGCATTTAAGGGTTAAGTTGCACTCTAGAACCCAAACAAAAACAATTTTTGTTTTTAGATTCAAAATCTCATATCTCATAATTGAAGCAAATTTTTTTTTAAGATTCAAATCTCAAGTCTCATAATTGAAGCAATTTTTTATTATTTTTTTCTTTTTTTAAATATTTTGTTCTTTAAATTACCTTGAAATTCGGTACATAGAGATATAAGAAATTATGGCCAAATGAAAATTTTGCGATTCCAAATTTCGGAACAAGGGGGAAATTTTTTTTTTTTTTGAGTTGTTCTTTGTTTACCATTTTGCATTTTATATATTTTTTTTCGGAGGAATTGGCGATCTTTTGCATTTAAGGGTTAAGTTTCCCTCTAGAATCCAAATTAAAATATATATATTTTTTTTTAGATTCAAAATCTCAAATCTCATAATTGAAGCAATTTTTTATTATTATTTTTTTTTCTTTTTTAAATAGGATTTTTTTAAATTCGCTTAAAATTCGGTACCTAGAGATATAAATTTTTAATTTTTACATTTGAAATGACCCAAAAAAATCTCCTAAAAATCTAATATTAGCTGAGTGTCATCGCCATAATATCCAACTCTTTCCAGCTTACGAGTCTTCAGGAAAATTTTTTGAACAGTAAAAAAATTTTGTTACATAGTGTTATAGTAGAAAACACAGATTTACTATCAAAAGAATTAAGAATTTCTCATTTATTTAATATTTCAATGAAAATCCGCCTAAAAGTAGGCATCTTCATCAATTCAAAGTAAAAAACTTGAAATGCTCAAATACACAGAATATATACACACCAATATAATTTTCAACACACATTGTTTGGCTTATATTTAATACCATATTTTTAATAGATTAAAATAAAAAAAATTACCATTTATTTTTTTAATTTAATCCTTTTCCATAGGAGATTACTTTTATTCCTGGTTGGAGATTTCGTTGAGTATGCATATGCATGGAAATCGGTTGCTGTAGGATTTGATTGCTTATATTTTGTGTGAAAATTGATTTAAGGATTATACAATTTCATTTAATATATTTATTTATATTTTATTTTTAAAATGGAACTATTATATTTATACACAAACTCACAACACTCATATGGATTTGGAATTATTTACATACATTGAACTGCGCGGATATTGATGCATTATTTTTTTTTTTTGAAGCACGAATGCTTTAGTATTGGAAAACTTTTTTTATTTTTATTATGATTTTTTTTTCCTCTTAGATATTTACAGATTTTTATTTAAAATTAATTAAATTTATATGAATTAGATTATTTCACATGTTTTTCAAACGATTCGTCAGGATGAGTTTTTCTTTTTTTTTTGCTTTAGTTTCAGCCTGGGAAAGACTTTACGGCCAAAGGTAAAATCGCCAAAAACGACCCGGTTTCAAATGCAAACACGTATTCCCAGTATAAAAACAAACATCAAAGACTCTCGTTATTTCAACGAAGCTTTTAATAAAAGCCGAAAATTCATGTATAGTAAAACGAAGTTAAGCATTTTTCGATCTTTGAAAAAGGAAAAATTTATTTATTTTTTTTAAAATTATTTTTAATTTCTATTTTATTAATTTCCTTTGAAAGCAAAAATTACAATTTCGATTTTTTTAGCGCGCTTTACGATTTTTTTCCTTTTTATTTTGGTTTTCTTATTTCACCCGCAACGCACAAAAAAAAAAATACACGCAAAGTTTGTGATTTCTCTGTGAATATCCTTTACAACCTGGCAAATCCCGAAATTGTACTAACTTGTCCCAAATGTTAGCTCTGTGGCAAAGGCTATACAATGTAAGCAAGATGGTAGGATTCATCATCATCCTCTCATTTCTACTCTCTATAGCTAGAGAGAAAATTCCCCATAAAGTAATACAAGGGCCAGACCATTATTTGAGTATAACTCTAACACAGGCTCTCTTTGTGGTTTTCCATCACACTTTTGAAAAATGAAGTTATTAGTGGTGAGTTTAGGGGAGTATGTACTAAATATCTAAGGCGCACGTTCTTTGAGAGAAAGTGAGAGCACCCCCGTGTAAGAGTTCCCGGACAAGAGAGTCTCGGTAAAGAGAAAATCAGAGTGAATAGTGTTGAATATTATTCCCGCTTTTATGTGTAAAGTTATGCCATCTCCAACAATAATGATAGCAAAATAAACAGAGCAAATGACCGGTGCCGCCAATATTCGTACTTCAAACGAAAGCCTTTGTTCGTTCGTATTGCTGACTGCCTAGAAGTATGCTAAATATTTACTTAAACATAGAGTTCGTTCATAAAGTTATGCCACAGAGAGATTTGTGGCATTCGAAAACAAAAACGAAATCTTAAATAAACAGTAATATTGAATATTGCAAGATAAATGTACGTAGGAATGTAGCAACTAAATTGAGAAGAACTAAAAACTGTGAGAGCATAAAAGAAGTAAGTAAACCTGAGATATAGGTAAATGTCGCTTTAAATGCAAGGCAAATTAAAAAACGTATAAATTAGGGCAAAACTAGTACCAAGTCAGCATTACTGTTGAGAATTGAATAAAACTGGAACTGCAAGGGTCAGTCGTAACCAAAAGGTGGCATAGAGATTTTAAGAAAGTGGCATATTCTGAAAACCCTAAACCTCTTAAAAGTAGACAATTCTCGTGAGGTTTCCCAAAATTAGCTACCTGGGTGTCCACTTCCACAATGTGACGTTTCATTTTATATCAGTTTTTATAATAAATTGTGAAATCCTCTAAATTAAACCTAACAATCAATTAGTCTCCACTCCACCGAAAATCACTACTTGAAATTCCAGGGAATGTTCTGTGGAAATTCCAGGGAATATTCTGTGGAATATCCCAATTTACCTAAAATATAAAAATGCCTTTGAGATATTTATACATATATTCAGGTGGTACATGTGACCGCTTAAAATTATTAATAAATGTTAAGGTATTTTATTTGGCTTATGAACTATTTCATTTGTTAATTTGCCACATTTTTTTCAAACGGTGAAACAGACATTTTTGAGAATACAACGAAAATCGCAAAAATTTCGTTTTTGCTCTAATAACTTTTGTATTGATTCCGAAGCATTATTTCCGGAGAATTGAAGTAAGGATACATTAACACACAATTCTCTTTTAAATTTGAGTTTTGCATAATTGATTATAGGAAACAAATTTTTAACCTTTTTAAGCTATTTTTTTCATGCGCTATCGAAGTCCTTTAAAAACTTGTTAACGACAATAGAAATTTCCAACTTCAGACCACGGTTGCCACAGTTGGTACAATTCTACCAAAAATTTTAGATTTTCTACTGTTTGGTAGATTTTGGAAAATATACCTCTCTAAATAAGAGTTACATCAATTTTTATAGAAATAAAATTGTGACAAAATTTTCTATAAAAATACAATTTTGACTAAAATGTCTATGGAAATAAACACAAAAATTTCTATACAAATAAAATTTTGACAAAATGTTCTACAGAAATAAAATTTTGACAAAATTCTCCATAGAAATAAAATTTGTGACAAAATTTTCCATAAAAATAAAATATTGACCAAATTTTCAATGGAAGTAAAATTTTGACAAAATTTTCTATATAAATAAGATTTTGACAAAATTGACAAAAGAAAAAAAATTTTGACAAAATTAACATGACATTTTCTATAGAAATAAAATTGTGACAAAATTTTCTATAGAAATAAAATTTTGACAAAATTTTCTATAGAAATAAAATTTTGACAAAATTCTCCATAGAAATAAATTTTTGACAAAATTTTCTATAGAAAAACGATCATGACAAAATTTTCTATAGAAATTAAATTTTGACAAAATTATCTATAGAAATAAAATTTTGACAACGTTCTCCATACAAATACATTTTTGACTAAATTAAAATTTTCTATAGAAATAAAATTTTGACGAAATTTTCTATATAAATAAAATTTTGACAAAATTTTCTATATTAATAATAGAAATAAAATCTTGGCAAAATTTTCTATAGAAATAAAATATTGACAAAATTTTCTATAGGATTAAAGTTTTAACAGTATTTTTCTATAGAAATAAAATTTTGACAGTATTTTTCTATAGAAATAAAATTTTGACAAAATTTTTCTATAGAAATAAGATTTTGACAAAATTTTCTATGGAAATAAATTTTTGACAAAATTTACATGAAATTTTCTATAGGAATAAAATTGTGACAAAATTTTCGATAGAAATAAAATTGTGGCAAAATTTTCTATAGAAATAAAATTTTGAAAAAAATTTCTATAAAAATTTAATTTTGACAAAATTTTCTATAGAAATAAAATTTTGACAGAAATTTCTAGAGAAATAAAATTTTCTATAAAAATAAAATATTGGCAACATTTTTCTATAGAAATAAAATTTTGACAAAATTTTTCTATAGAAATAAGAGTTTGACAAAATAAATTTTGACAACGTTATCCATAGAAAAAAAAAAAATTAACAAAAATTACATAAAATTTTCTATAGAAATAAAATTGTGACAAAATTTTCTGTAGAAATAAAATATTGCCAAAATTTTTCTATAGCAATAAGATCTTGACAAAATTTTCTATAGAAATAAAATTGTGACATTTTCTATAGAAAAAAAATTGACAAAATTTTGTGACATTTTCTATAGAAACAAAAAAAAAAATAATTGACAGAATTTTCTATAGCAATAAAATTTTTCAAAATTTTCTACAGGAATAAAGTTTTTAAAAATTTTCTATAGAAATATTTTTTTTTTTAAATTTTCGATAGAAATAAAATTTTGACAAAACTTTCCATAAAAATAAAATGTTGACAAAATTTTCTATAGAAATAAGATTTTGACAAAATTTTCTATAGAAATAAGATTTTGACAACATTTTCTATAGAAATAAGATTTTGACAAAATGTTCTATAGAAATAAAATTTTGACAAAATTCTACATAGAAATAAAATTTTGACAAAATTTACATGAAATTTTCTATAGAAATAAAATTGTGATAAAATTTTCTATAGAAATAAAATTTTGACAAAATTATCTATAGAAATAAAATTGTGCAAAATTATCTATAGAAATACAATTTTGACAAAATTTTCTATAGAAATAAAATTTTGACAAAATGTTCTATAGAACTAAATTTTGACAAAATTTACATAAAATTTTCTAGAGAAATAAAATTTTGACAAAATTCTCCATAGAAATAAATTTTTGACAAAATTTTCTATAGAAATATATTCTTGGCAAAATTTTCTATAGAAATAAGTTTTGACAAAATTTTCTATAGAAATAAAATTTTGACAAAATTTTCTATAGAAATAAAATTTTGACAAAATTTTCTATAGAAATAAAATTTTGACAAAATTTTCTATAGAAATAAAATTTTGGCAAACTTTTCTATAGAAATAAAATTTTCACAAAATTAACATACAATTATCTACAGAAATAAAATTTTGACAAAATTCTCCATAGAAATAAATTTTTGAGAAAATTTTCTAAATTTTCATGAAATTTTCTATAGAAAAAAATATTGACAGAATTCTCTATAGAAATAAATTTTTTTTCAAACTTTTCTATAGAAATAAGTTTTTTTCAAAATTTTCTATAGAAATAAAATTTTCGCAAAATTTTCCATAAAAATAAAATGTTGACAAAATTTACATGAAATTTTCTATAGAAATAAAATTTTGGCATAAAATTTTGTGAAATTTTCTAAAAAAAAATATTGACAAAAATTTTCGTTAGAAATAAAATTTTGACAAAATTTTCCATAAAAAAAATTTACAAAATTTTCTATAGAAATAAAATTTCTACAAATTTTGACAAAAATTATCCATAGAAATAAAATGTTGACGAAATAACATTTTGACAAACATTCTCCATAGAAATAAAATTTTGACGAAATAACATTTTGACAAAATTTTCTATAGAAAAAAAATTGACAAAATTGTCTATAAAAATAAAATATTGAAAAAAATTGCTATAGAATTAAAGTTTGACAACATTTTTCTATAGAAATAGAATTTTGACAAAATTGTTCTATAGAAATAAGATTTTGACAAAATTTTCTATGGAAATAAAATGTTGACAACGTTCTCCATAGAAATACATTTTTGACAAAATTTTCATGAAATTTTCTATAGAAAATACATATTGACAAAATTTTCTATAGAAATAAAATTTTGAAAAAGTCAATTTCGTATCAAAAACAAAAATCTTTTATTTTGGAAGACTTTGTAGCTTTGTAGTCAAGATGCAAACAGTCACTTTCGAGCGTTTTTATATTAAATCCAAACCATCGATATCCCAGTTAATTTAAAAATTATTTCTTTAAATGCTTTTCTTTGCTGTAAGAAAAATTTCCTTTACTTCAACAGCAGATCACATTAACTGAGAGACACAAATTTCGTAGATTAATGTCCTAAATTTAACTAAAAAAATTTGTCAAGCTAAGATTAAAAACTTAAAACATTATTTTAAAGAAATTTGCAGTGTATATTCATATTAATAGCAATTAAATTCTTTTATTTTAAAGAAATTTTCCCTTACACAAAGCGTATCCAAAAATTTGGGTTAAATATGTTTTGGTTTTGCAGAGCAAATTTGAATATTTAATGTAGACAACAAATTGCTATTGTCGTATTACGATACGATAGTTACAAATAACAATGTATTAATGCGCCCATACTTATGCAACTAAATTCATCATAATGACAAGGAACTATATTTAGGTGTAATATTTATGAGAAATGTAATTAAAAAAAAATATTTCTCTATTTCTAAATGACATTTTCTTAAAATAAAATAAGGTCATCGATGATATGTACAATTTATACACTAAAAATAAAAATAAAATGTTTGGTGTTCAGTTGAAGCAGGGATTGAACCCTCGACGCTTTGTATGGAAGTCGGGTATGCTAACCATTGCTCAGTTGCCAACTAAATGTATGTTTCTGTTAACTAAAGTTTCTTTACATGGGCTCGAGGGCGCCCAAAACCATGCCCTATAAATATATCTGCTGTGGACTGTTTGCTTTGCTTGTGGGTTAATGGCTATAGCGATAATTGTCTGGTGATGACCATGACAGCTACGTAGCTACGTAGTGGATAGTGTGTTGGCTTACAAACTGCGGTTCGAAAGATAAAATTTAAAACAAATATAAAATCAAATAAATTCTTCCACATTGTTTGTATTACACAAAAAGGAGCTAAAGAACTAAAATCCCTAGTGGAAGCGGGAAGGAGGGAAGATACAAATTAGCCAGAAAAGAATTTTTTTTTGAGTTAGTCTTTATGAAATTGTTTTTATATCATATAAAAGAATCAACGTTTATCACAAAAAGTATATACTTTTTTACAAAACAAACTTCCTTACAAGGAAAACCAAATGGAAAACGACATTTGTTTGTCAAAAATTTGGTTTGGGAGGAAAGAATTATTTGTTGGCGTGTTTGTAATCATGGGCCTATATAAACCAATTTTTGTATGGTATTTAGAAAACGAATTTTTACATCACATGCCGAATTTTAACCAGATCGATTAAAAAATAAATTGATACATTAATTTAATCTGGTTTGGATTGACTTTTGTCTTAATTAAAATCAATTAAATTAGTAGACATGTTTTGAAATTCAATTAAAATTTTGATTGGGAAAAATTCGCTGATATTTTCTGGGGCTATAACTTAAAACTGGACGGATGGACAGAGCTGAATTGACTCACAAATTCACCATATTCTTATGGGGTTTGAAACCAATATTTCAATGCATGACCCAAAAGCAAGTTTAATGCTATGCGACGACCTCCACTTCCCAATTGGCTAAACTCAACACTAACATTTCTAATAGCGTAATGACATATATTAAGTGGTGCTCCTGGATAGAGGGTGAATTTAATCAGTTAAATATAGAGTACCTTCATTAGTCCCACTTTCCACGTATCAACCAAGTAATAATTTCTCTTAAAGAACCAAAAATCCATTACCAATCTCTAAAACTCCCACAAGAGATATGGAGAGCAATGTAAAATTTACCTTGCAAGATAGTCTCTATTAAAATAATACTAACCTAGGTTTATGTTAAAAGAGAACACCAACTAGAGCAGAGGTGAATTTTACTACAAATAAACAATATTGTGGCTCTCTTTAAAGACAAAGAGGGAGAGAAAAATGTTATTTTACATTTACTTTTTGGTACTCTCAGATTTATTTTAATATCATAAGAGTATGAAAGATACCTTAGGCAATTAACATGGAAGTTAACAGTAACAGTGCTGAGTAATTCAAATGCTTCAGATAATGAAGAGAGCTCGAATTAGAGAGAATTATTAAGAGAAATTAAATATCCAAGATAAAGAGAGTAATGAATATTGCAATAAAAGGAATAATGAGCATTGCAGTAATTTATATTAGGTAGTAATAATAATGTAAGGAAAAATAGTTATCGTTATTGTGATAAATTATTCATATACTGTCAAAGGAATCTAGTGAGTTAACAATTTAAATAGAATGGATTTTTGTCTGTAGGAAGATTAAAAGGCAGAACTTTAGGAAACATTGCCTACAATATGACACCTTATATCCTCCTTGGTGCAGATACCGCAAACAGGTCTGTAATGTGATTACTACTATCTCCGTATTAAGAAAGTACAACAGAGCGATAATCTACATAGTCTTAAATTAACATAAATAAACATTAACTTTAAATATGCTGTTATAACTAAGAGTAATGTTAAGAGTAAACCACCTGAATCATATAAGGGTACCATTAACAGTGATTGTAAATAATAGACAAATACAGATTTCTGTTATTCTATTTTATAAAATCATTTTGAAAGTCTTTAACAGTGAAATGTACGAATTAACATATTATGGAGAAACTCTGCACAGGGATTCATGTAAATCACACCAACAGAATTTAAATGTTAATAACAGTTCTGTAGAAATTGTTTTTCCGGTTAACTAGACATTTTTAGTTATGTTCTGTGAAATAATATGTTGACAAAATTTTATATAGAAATAACATTTTGAGAAAATTTTCTATGGAAATAAAATTTTGACAAAATTTTTTATGAAAATAAAATTTTGAAAAAATTTTCCATGAAACTAAAATTTTGACAAAATTTTTTACAGAAATAAAATTTTGAGAAAATTTTCTGTAGAAATAAAATCTTGAGAAAATTTTCTGTAGAAATAAAATTTTGACAAAATTTTCTATGGAAATAGGTTAGGTTAAGGTTAGGTTAAAGTGGCAGCCCGATTAAGATTCAGGCTCACTTAGACTATTCAGTCCATTGTGATACCACATTAACTAAAAGTACCTATTACATATGGGCACTTCTAGTTTTAACCGCTGAACCTTCTTGATTATTTTTCTTTGTTGAACCAACCAGATTGTTCCAAAAATATTAGCAGACTGCTTAAGTTAACGTTTTCCAGATCCGCCAGTAATCTGAAGCTATATGCTCCTAAAAGTTGCTTGCGCTTTACACAAAATGCAGGACACTCACACAAGAGGTGTTTAATTGATTCTTTTTCCTCCGCATCATGACAGCTCATACAATAGTCATTATACTTCGCGCCAATAGTTTTTGCAAAATCTCCTATCAGGCAGCGACCCGTTATAGCAGATATCAGGAGTGATACCTGACGTCTCGAGAACATTAGCATATCTAGTGTGCGGTTTAAGTTGAAATGGGGCCATATTTGCTTGGTGTCGTTACAACCCTTGCAATTCTCCCATCGAACATTTGCCATCATAACAGCCTTCTCACGCAGCATGAGCTTGCAGGTAGCTAGGGGCATACCAACAAATTCTAGTTCCCCTGGAATATGTAAGGTAGTCCCTAGCCTTGCCAACTCATCCGCTTCGCAGTTCCCCGGAATGTTCCTATGGCCAGGCACCCATATTAGGTGAATATTGTACTGCTCAGCCATCTCATTGAGAGATTTGCGGCAATCGATGACCGTTTTCGAGTTGAGGAACACAGAGTCCAAGGATTTTATTGCAGGTTGACTGTCTGAGTATATATTAATGCCACATTTTTTGGAACATTACTTCTCAGCCAATTCGCCACCTCTCTTATTGCTAATATTTCAGCAATAGCATATTTCAGCAATATGGAAATAAAATTTTGACAAAATTTTCTATGGAAATAAAATTTTGACAAAATTTTCTATGAAAATAAAATTTTGACAAGATTTTCTATGGAAATAAAATGTTGACTAAATTTTCTATAGAAATAAAATTTTGACAAAATTTTCCATAGTATGTTCTGTAGAAATAATATATTGACAAAATTTTATATAGAAATAAATTTTGAGAAAATTTTCTATGGAAATAAAGTTTTGACAAAATTTTTTATGAAAATTAAATTTTTTATGAAAATAAAAATTGTGACAAAATTTTCTATAGAAATAAAATTTTGAGAAAATTTTCTGTAGAAATAAAATCTTGAGAAAATTTTCTATAGAAATAAAATTTTGTCAAAATTTTTTACAAACTAAAATGTTGACTAAATTTTCTATAGAAATAAAAGTTTGACAAAATTTTTTATAGAAAAAAAATTTCGAGAATTTTTTATATAGAAATAAGATTTTGACAAGATTTTCTATAGAAATAAAAGTTTGAGAATATTTTCTATTGAAATAAAATTTAGACAAAGTTTTCTATAGCGCAAAAAAATTTTGACCAAATTTTCTATAGAAATAAAATTTTGACAAAATTTTCTATAAAAATTATATTTTGACAAAATTTTCTATAGAAATAAAATTTTGACTAGGTTAGGTTAGGTTAGGTGGCAGCCCGATGTATCAGGCTCACTTAAACTATTCAGTCCATTGTGATACCACATTGGTGAACTTCTTTCTTATCACTGAGTGTTGCCCGTTTCCATGTTAAGCTCAATGACAAGGGACCTCCTTTTTATAGCCGAGTCCGAACGGCGTTTCACATTGCAGTGAAACCACTTCGAGAAGCTTTGAAACCCTCAGAAATGTCACCAGCATTACTGAGGTGGGATAATCCACCGCTGAAACACTTGTTGGTGTTCGGTCGAAGCAGGAATCGAACCCACGACCTTCTGTATACAAGGCGGGCATGCTAACAATTGCACTACGGTGGCTCCTAGAAAATTTTGATTAAATTTCCTATGCAAATAAAATTTTGACAAAATTGTCTATAGAAATAAAATGTTGACAATATTTTCTATACAAATAAAAATTTTGACAAAACTTTCTAAGAAATAAAATTTTGACAAAAATTTCTATAGAAATAAAATGATGACTAAATTTTCAATGGAAATAACATTTTAAAAAAATTTTTCTCTAGAAATAAAATGTTGACAAAATTTTCTATAAAACAAAAAAAAATTGACTACATTTTCTATGGAAATAAACCATTGCACCACGGTGGCTCCCAAAAAATTTTTACTAAATTTCCTATGAAATTAAAATTTTGACAAAGTTTTTTACAGAAATAAAATTTTGACAAAATTTTCTATAGAAATAAAATTTTGACAAAATTTTCTATAGAAATAAAATTTTGACAAAATTTTCTATAGAAATAAAATTTTGACAAAATTTTCTATAGAAATAAAATTTTGACAAAATTTTCTATAGAAATAAAAATTTTGACAAAACTTTCTAAGAAATAAAATTTTGACAAAAATTTCTATAGAAATAAAAATTTTGACAAAACTTTATAAGAAATAAACTTTTGACAAAATTTTCTATAGAAATAAAATTTTGACAAAATTTTCTATAAAAAAAAATTGACTAAATTTTCTATGGAAACAAAATTTTGACAAACTTTTTATATGGAAATAAAAATTTTGACAAAATTTGCTAAGAAATAAAATTTTGATAAAATTTTCTATTGGAATAAAATTTTGTGAAAATTTTCTAGAGCAAAAAAGTTTTGATCAAATTGCTTATAGAAATAAAATTTTGACAAAATTTTCTATAAAAATTATATTTTGCCTAATTTTCTATAGAAATGAAATTTTGACTCAATTTTCTATTGACATAAATTTTTGACAAAATTTTCTATAAAAATAAAATTTTGACAAAATTTTCTATTGAAATAAAATTTTTACAAAATGACAAAATTTTCTATAGAAATAAAATTTTCTATAGAAATAAAATTTTCTATAGAAAAAAAATTTGACAAAATTTTCTATAGAAATAAAATTTCGACAAAATTTTCTAAATAAAATAAATAAATTTTTGAGAAAATTTTCTATAGAAATAAAAATGGAGAAAAGTGAAATATTTGTAAAAAATGTTGTAAAGTCGTTTTTCGAATTCCGATTTTCGGGGACGCTTGAGAGTAATTCATTTTGGGTTTAGTGAATTATCCGAATTTATTTCGATAATTGGTTGATAGTTTCACTGCAAGTAGAGGATGTTTATGAGGAATATGGTAATTCCGAAATGGCCGTCCATCCAACTATCTGGCAGTCTAAAGGTAAACATAATAAATTCGACAAATATAATGTTCCTTGGTTTGATAAGCTACTCTTGTAGTTTAGTCAACGCATGGTTTTAAGCTGAAATCAAAATAAAAATTAAAAAATTTTAAATTCTTTTGGGATATTGAGGACATTAATTTTTTTGACCCTCTGTCCAATATTCCATGCAACTGTTTACATATGTTAGTTTGAATTATCTACCATTAGCAAAAACTTGGTTTTCTATTGTTAATTATTTCTCATTAAAATTGTTCGAAAACCTTAAGTATATGAGTCATATAAAATTTATGAAAATTTGGTAAACATAATACTTACACATCAATGTAGACACAAGGAGCAATGCCAAAAACATTTGTTTGTTTTTCTCTGAAGTTGCATTCAAAAAACACGATTTCCAATATATATGGCAATTTGAATAATTAGGGACATCTGAAAGAAAAAATATAAAAAATCAATTTATTAGATGGTTTATAATTTTATAAAGATTATTATATTGTATATTGATAAATTAAAAACAAGCAACTATAGTTTGGTATTTCCACTCGAAGTTATGGTAATACAACAAGTTTACAAAACACTTTCTATCGTACTCATCTAAGTGTTTCGTTATATTTATATATTGTCTACAAATTTGGTATTTATTGGTCTTCCAATTATTTATTAAAGAAAAAAAGTAGCATATTTAAATATAATATAAAACTTATAAAAATTGGCATATTACTAATTTTGATTACAGCGGTTGTACGATTTTGAAAACTTGCCTTTTATAAAAAAATATCTGTTACAAGAAATGACTCATTTTTGTAAAAGTGTTATACAAAAGTGTTATACAGAGTGAAATGTTAAAATATAAACTAAAAATTGTAACATTTTACAGGTCTAGACTTCCTATAAAATGTTAAAGAGTTCGATTTCAAACTTTATGTGAAAGTGGTACATACACCGCCAAACGTTATCAACATAGAGTATTATATTATAAAGTATTTTGAATAATAACAGACGTAATGGAAGAAAATATTTTTGGGAGATTACTTAAAAAAAAAAAAAATAATAATAATACAAAAAAAACTTCAATAATTAATCAATTGTTAATAACACAACGACCAGAATTATTCTGCAAACTTAATTTAATTTGGATAAACCTCATAAATTAT
Organism: Haematobia irritans; assembly: GCF_050003625.1. Lineage (NCBI taxonomy): Eukaryota > Metazoa > Arthropoda > Insecta > Diptera > Muscidae > Haematobia > Haematobia irritans. The sequence goes on from NC_134398.1 coordinate 24,170,175, forward strand.
AAAAACAAAACTTAACCCTTTCACTACCGAATTAAATTTAATTATTTTTTTTCCTTTTTAATTGTACCAACAGCATGTAGAAATTTGTTATTTTGAGATCCTACTTCAATTAGTTCAATAATTAAGTTTTCATGGTCTGAAAACTTGATTCTTGAATTGTGGCCTTACGAAAATTAACGCTATTTGGCCTATAATATCTATCAAAGTGTGAGAAATATAGACCGAAAAAAATCCGAAACAATTTTAGCTCTAGCTTTTGTATGAATGTCCACGTACTACAGACATACACTCGAAAAATGGTCTCCAAATTTCCTATTTTTCATTTATTGTTCAAGAGGTTTATAAAAAAAGAATTTTAGTGCTTATCAATATGGAAAATATTTATAGCTTAGATTAAAGCGTCTACTTTAATATTAACATCGAGAATTAAATCGAATCTAAGTGGGGTAATTGAGTTTTTGTTGTTGTTTTCGAATGTCCTCCTATGTGGACATTGGTAGGCAAAGGGTTAAACCCCATAAATTATAAAAAAAAACCCAGACAAAATCTAATAAAAATAATTATCAATAAAAAAAATATTATTTTTATATTAGCCAAACTAATGACAATGCAGGTTGGTTTTATTTCCAAATCATTTAAATTACATCCCAGCAAAACAACGGTCATCAAAAAAATAGTGAAAATGTTTTTTTCCAGATCCGGAAGTGGTGCAAAATTGACGCAGAAGCGATTAATTTAAAATGGGCTTGTCATAGGACGGATGTCCACTACCATTTCAACAGTCGTTGCACTAAATTTACATCATTTCATAAAGTGCACAAAAAAAAAATGTGAGTCAATCACGAAATTAATGGATCCAATTAATTTTTTAATTGAAATATGTCTTCAATCACAGAGATGATAGTATCCAATTAAAAAATTAATGAATACTATTAAATTTGTGATTGATTTTTGTTTCAATTAAAAATTTTATTGAATCAATTAAATTTTTAATTGAATATATTTTAAAACTGAATTGAAAAAATTTTAATTGGAAAAATTTTGGTGAAATTTTTTTCTATGTGTGTGATACGAATTCAGTGTTTTGGTTGTGAATTAAAACATTTTGTGATATTTTGCCAAATAAATAATTTTTATAATTGTTTATGATTTTTAAGGCATTCTAACCCTTGTCTGAAACTTTTGACCTCAAACTTTTTAAAAAATTCGCAATTTTTCCAGAATGGATATAGCTTTTTTTCCGATAAAATTTAAATAATTTGTAACATGTTATTAAATCTTAGTCTGTGCTTTTAATGCAAAAAATAATTTTGAATTACTCATTGAAATTATGAAAAAAGCGAGTTAAAAAAAAATTGATTAACGCCCATTTTCATGAAGCTCCGTTAGTGCTCCGTTAACTAACGAACTTTTAAACCGTATTATGGACATAGCTGTCGTCTTGCCTATATATTCCATATACCAGTTAGTTATCATTTCTGTGATTGAAGACATTTGAATTAAAAAATGAATTGGATCAATTAATTTCGTGATTGAATCAGAAAAAAATTTTGTTGGGTGCACAGAAATGATAGTATCAATTAAAAAATTAATTGAAAATCTATTAAAAAGTTAATTGAACCAATTAAAAAAATTAATTGATACTTTTAATTTTTGTAATTGATTTTTGTTTCAATTGAAAAATTTCTTGAATCAATTAAATTTTTAATAGAATATTGTTTACAACTCAATTAAGACTTTAATTGGAAAAATTTTCGAGAATTTTTTTCTGTGTAATTATACTAAGAGGTCAACTATACAACAACAAAAACAAATAATAAAACATTAACTAAAATATGAAAAGATCTAAAGCTTCTTCGATTACCCATATATGTGTTAACATTACCCAAGATTCTTAATTCCTCACCTAAAAGTATGCAATATTATTTGTAATATAAGTGCAAGTGAGTTTCAAATATAAAAAATCAACACAATCTAATTTTCTAGAATTCAGCATAGAAATGTATGTTATCAACATGAAACCGAGGGAAACAACTGACGGTTAACTCAAAAGAATCTCTTCGCACATAAAATTTTTCAAATTTTCTCTTTTCTCTGTATGAAAAAAAAGTATTTCACCATATCACATTACGAAATTCAACTCTGTTAAGAAATAAGAGATTTTGCTAAAATCTATGACCTCAAATATCTCTCAAATTTCAAATTCAACATTAAAAAAGACATTGCAAGAGAGCCAGACATGTAACTTTTCTCAATATCCAACAGAAGATATCAACAGAAAGCCCAGACACCACAAAACAAACAAAATAGCATGAAACGAAAACGTAGACAACATTTTCACGTGTGTGTTTGTTTTTTTGTCTTATCATCGGTGTTATATCGAATCGTATCCCCAAAACGAGCGGATACAACGAAGAGCATATCCTTTACATATGTCAAAAAAAAAAAAAAAAAATACCACCGTAAACATTGACTTTGACTATCAGTTGTAGCTCGTACAGGAACGAGTGATGAACACGAGTGAAGTTTGTGCGCTAATGTAAATCACGAAAAATCTAGTGAAATTCAAAAGAATATACGAAATATTATGAAACCTCGAGTGAAGTGCAAAGTGAAAAATTTCGAGAAAAAAAGGCGGCAAAATATGAACATAAACAAAGAAGAAAATTTTAACATTTTTAAGGAACAATAAAACTTAAATAAATAAAACTGAAAGGTGAATGTAAAAATGTTACTGGAATCTAAAAATCACAGGTAAGAGAATAGTTTTTTTTTTTATTCTTAGAATGTGTTAAGCAAGATGCATCAAATTCAGTGTTAAAAAAAATATTGTAAAAACTTTAAATTTATATAAGATAACTAAGAAGAATTTTAGGGTTCTATATGCTAGAATAAATTTTAAAAGAAAAATAATTCAATTATAAGCACTTTACGTCTTATTATCAATTATCAACTGTATTAAAATCTTCCTAAATTTGTCAATTGAAATGAGTAAAGTTATTTTAAAGTTGGAAAAAAATTAACAAATTCCTTTAAAAATATGGTTTCTTTAAATTAATTTTTTTCACATCCCAATTACAAAAAATCTTAAATTTTAAATTTCCTATTACAATACCATATTCTCCAAATTTCTATGGAAATCTAATATCTTACTTGAAGTGACTATTCTCAGGAATTTTATATTAATTTTTTTTTATCTAAACAATTTAACTTTGCACTAAAATTAAAATTTCTACGAATTAGAAATTTTCTGTAAATATTTAAAATTATCTAATTGCAATTTCGACTGGGAAAATAGGTCCAACATTCTCGAAATTGATTGCAAAATATGAAGGACAGTATTATAAATTTTGGATCGAGTATCCCTCATAATATTATGAATTAACAATAACTTTGGAATGATACTATCATTTAGGCTAAAAAATACAATGGGGGAAAAAGTAGTGCAACACCAACACAACATATTTTTTGCAAAACGAAAACACCATCAAAAATTTTTTAGAGCTGTATTTTTTATTTAAAAATCCCAAAAATTAGCATTCTTTAAAAATGGAATTTAAATTTTGGGAAAATTCAATTTTTCTCATTTTTTGAAATCTAAGATTTTAAAATGTCTATTGCGGAAGAATATCTCTATAAAATGTCTATGGAAATGTAATCTATTATCTGCAGTGACTATGGTCACGAATTATTTTTTTAAATTTATAAAAAGTGAGCTTGGCATTTTAACCCTTAATTGCACATCAGAAAAAAAATCTTACGTCATAAAATTTTGACCGAATTCTGCGAAATCATTTGCATTTAAAAAATCATAACGCAGTTTAAAAAAATATGTCTTTTCCAGAAAATCTATAATACTTCTGTGTAAACTGAAATAAAAATTGAAATGAAATTTGGGCCGAAAATTCAAACGCTTACAAATTGGAAAATAATGAATTTTTTTCCAGAAATAAAAAAAAATGCATAGTGTAAAAATATTTCTATCATCTATGCTCTACTACAATTAAATGGTTTATTTGTAAACAAAAACATAGTTTAATGCGCACTATATCTTTTAAGATACAACCACTATTTTTTTTTTTTTACCATTTTGCATATTAAATATGTGTTTGAAAGAATCTGTGTTCTTGGGTTAAAACAATTTTTTAAATTACAAATTTCCATAAATATTTAAATTTTATTAATTTTTGTTTTTTTTTTTTCAATTTACTCTTACTTAATTACTACTCTTACTTACTATACTCTTAATTACCATAATTTATAAGATAGGGGACATGTTCCGAAATTCGGAATCGCAAATCGCAAAATTTTCATTTTTCCATGAGTTCCTAAACCCTGAAACTTATAAACTTTAACCCTTTAACGACGAAGAATTAACCGCTGGATAAAAATAAGTTTTTCTTGCGAATTTATATTCTAAATACTTCAGCTGTGGATTATCCCACTTCAGTAATGCTGGTGACATTTCTGAGGGTTTCACAGCTTCTCTAAGTGGTTTCACTGCAATGTGGAATGCCGTTCGGACTCGGCTATAAAAAGGAGGTCCCTTGTCATTTTGCTTAACATGGAATCGGGCAGCACTCAGTGATAAGAGAGAAGTTCACCAATGTGGTACCACAATGGACTGAATAATCTAAGTGAGCCTGATACATCGGGCTGCCACCTAACCTAACCTAACTTAACACCTATTTACTAAGTTAAGTGTCGTCAAAATGTTAAAAAATATTTCCTTCTATGAGAAATTTCATGGCGCATCCGTCTTCAAAGGTAGATATATAGTCAGAATTTTGTTTTTTAAATACAACCAACACAAAAAATACGTGACTTAGCAAGTATTCATGACCTTGCGTGCATGGTTTTGACCACTTTGTGTAACCTTGCTCTCAATCCAAAATTCATTGTTAAAAAAGTTGTTATTTTTCCTATAAGCCGAGAAGAGTGTAGATGTTTTTTGGATTAATAATAGTAATGAGTATCCATACAATCCCAACATTCACTATTTTGAGTTCGTACATACTACACAAAATCTATAATAAATATGATTTTAAGACCGAAAAAAGTTGATTTCTATCTTATACGAGTTTTGAAAAATTCAAAAAAAAAAAAAAAAATACCTTTGAGCTTGTTTCCTCTAACATTCACTTTATAGACTTAGCGTACTTCGGAATGAAGCCATCGATGTGTTCTGCGTCGATAGAATATATTTTTTTGAAAATTGGTTGAAGATTTTACAAAGGAAATACGAATTAGACATAGATGTCCCCTTCGTCGTCAAAGGGTTAATATTGGTAGTATAGTTCTCTTTAATCAGATGTTCAAATTAATATTGTATTGTAGTCCGACAGTATCTCTATTTTTTCGTAAGAAGAAACCTTAATTCTTGCGATTGAATCTTTAGAAAATGTTATATCTATAGAAACTATTGCTACAATTTTATTTCTATAGAAAATTTTGTCAAAATTTTTTTTCTAAAGAAAATTTTGTCAACATTTTATTTCTAAAGAAAATTTTAAGCTACACTTGTAGTTTAGTTAATGCATGGTTTTAAGCTGAAATCAAAAAATCCACAACAATGATTAAAAGAAAAAAACCAACAATAACAAAACAACACGAATGAATTTTATTTCTATAGAAAATGTTGTGAAAAATATTTGTTATTTCTATAGATAATTTTGTCAAAATTTTATTTATAAAGAAAATTTTGTCACAATTTTATTTCTATAGCAAATTTTTGCAAACTGTTATTTCCATAGAAAATTTTTGAAAAATTTATATCTATCGGCAAATTTTGTCAAAATTTTATTTCTATAGAAAATTTTGTCAAAATTTTATTTCTATAGAAAATTTTTTCAAAATTTTATTTCTATAGAAAATTTTGTCAAAATTTTATTTCTATAGAAAATTTTGTCAAAATTTTATTTCTATAGAAAATTTTGTCAAAATGTTATTTCTATAGAAAATTTTTTCAAAATCTTATATCTATAGGAAATTTTTGCAAAACGTTATTTCTATCGCAAATTTGGTCAAAATTTTATTTCTATTCACAGAAAAAAATTTCACGAAAATTTTTCCAATGAAAATCTTGATTGCGTTTTAAAATATATTCAATTAAAAATTTAATTGAATCAACAATTTTTTTTAATTGAAATAAAAATCAATCAAACAAATTAATAGTAGCAATTAACTTTTTAATTGGATCAATTAATTTTTTAATTGATACTATCATTTCTGTGATTGAAGACATTTTAATTAAAAAATTAATTGGATCAATTAATTTCGTGATTGAATCAGAAAAAAATGTTTGTGTGTTGAAAATTTTGTCAAAATTTTATTTCTATAGAAAATTTTTGCAAAATTTTATTTCTATAGAAAATTTTTGCAAAATTTTATTTCTATAGAAATTTTGGTCAAAAATGTATATCTATAGAAACTTTTGTTAAAATTTTGTTTCTATTGAAAATGTTGTCAAAATGTTATTTCTATAGAAAATTTTGTCAAAATCTTAAATCTATAGAAAATGTTGTCAACGTTTTATTTCTATAGAAAATTTTTGCAAAATTTTATTTCTAAAAATTTTTTTTGCAAAATTTTATTTCTACAGAAAATTTTTGCAAAATTTTATTTCTATAGAAAATTTTTGCAAAATTTTATTTCTCTAGAAAATTTTGTCAAAATTTTATTTCTATAGACAATTTTGTTAAAATTTTATTTCTATAGAAAATTTTATTAAAATTTTATTTCTACAGAAAATTTTGGGAACTATATTTAAAACTCAGCATAACCAAAACTAATAGGGATCGATTCTCAACAAAAAAAAAAAAAAACACGTGAATCCAATTGAAACTGCGATATTTATTCGATTTGATTAAAAAAATTTTGTATAGACAGAGAGACGGACGAGTTTGGTTTATTCAAGTTAAGACTTTCTTAGAAACGCCAAACATTGTAAGAATTAAAAATATTTGTTGACGCTCAGTGGAACGGATAAATACATCAACATAATTTTTTGTTTTTGTGAAAGCTGAGGTGTTTTCTTCTAAGTTTGTGGTGGCTCCACGGGCTGACATGTAGCCGTTGAAAGTTGGCTATATGAAATTTTTAGCTGTCAATTCCGCAATTTTAAATCGATTTTCTACATGAGTTTTACATAGATTTGCGTGAAATTTTGTACGAGAAGCCCAATTAATAGTACAGTATAGTGTGCAAAATTTGGTGAAAATCGGTTTAGATTTAGATAGCTTACATATATATCTTACGCCCAATATGCATATAATTCATGGCTCCAGAAGCCAGAAAAACGAACAAAATTAAGTTGATATCTTTATCCGTTCAAAAGTTGCAGAATTATTAAAAAAAAAAAACGATTTGGAAAACAGATAATTTAAGTAGACGTTATAATTATTTATAAAGCATACTTTTAGGCGAGATACGAAAACTAGTAAATAAAGATTTGTTGTTGTTTATATATTGTTCTTTATTTTAACTATTAACTTTAATATATAGTTCATATATTTGCATTATGAATTATAGAGAAATGAATTTAAATGTTTGAAATTGAAATTGTCAGGAAATTGTTCTTTATATTGCAGCTATTTTATATCAGAGAAAAATGTACATTTAACTGGGCCTTATTCCAATGAAATCAATTTGCTATTCTGTCACAAATATAAAATGTCAGTTAGTCGAATAGAAATTGAGACTTTTAAAATAATGCAAGTAGTGAGTTAACGATTATTGGAAAAGAGAAAAACAAGTATATACAGCCGTTAGTTCCGCCAGGTCGAATCTTATGTACCCTCAACCATACATAGAAACTTCAACTAAATACTGTCATCCACAATCGAATTACTTGGGTTGCGGCCGATTAAATAGAGTTTGACAAAACTTTTCTATATGACTAAAATTTTGACAAAATTTTCTATAGCACTAAAATTTTGACAACATTTTCTATAGAAATAAAATTTTACAAAATTTTTTTATAGAAATAAAATTTTGACAAAATTGTTTATAGAAATAAAATTTTGATTAAATTTTCTATAGAAATAAAATTTTGACAAAATTTTCTTTACAAATTTTGACAAAATTTTCTATAGAAATAAAATTTTGACAAAATTTTCTATAGAAATAAAATTTTGACAAAATTTTCTATAGAAATAAAATTTTAGCAAAAATTTCTATAGACATAAAATTTTGACAAAATTTTCTTAGAAATAAAATTTTGAAAATATTTTCTATAGAAACAAAATTTTGACAAAATAGAAATAGAAATAAAATTTGGACAAAATGTTCTATAAAAATAAAATTTTTAAAAAATTTTCTATAGAAATAAAATTTTGACAAAATTTTCTATAGAAATAAAATTTTGACAAAATTTGCTATAGCAATAAAATTTTGACAAAATTTGCTATAGCAATAAAATTTTGACAAAATTTTCTATAGAAATAAAATTTTGACAAAATTTTCTATAGAACTAAAATGTTGACAATATCTTCTATAAAAAAAAATTTTGACAAAATTTTCTATAGAAATAAAATTAAAAAAAGAAATCTAGAGAAATAAATTATTGATTAAATTTTCTATAGAAATGAAATTTTGACAAAATTTTCTATAGAAATAAAATTTTGACAAAATTTTCTATAGAAATACAATTTTGACAAAATTTTCTATAGAAATAAAATTTTCACAAAATTTTCTATAAAAATAAAATTTGCTTTAGCAATAAAATTTTGACAAAATTTTCTATAGAAACAAAATTTGGACACAATTTTCTATAGAAACAAAATTTTGACAAAATTTTCTATAAAAATAAAATTTTTAAAAAATTTTCTATAGAAATAAAATTTTGACAAAATTTTCTATAGAAATAAAATTTGGACACAATTTTCTATAGAAACAAAATTTTGACAAAATTTTTTATAGAAATAAAATTTTTACAAAATTTTGTATAGAAATAAAATTTTGATTAAATTTTCTATAGAAATAAAATTTTGGCAAAATTTTCTATAGAAATAAAATTTGGACAAAATTTTCTACAAAAATAAAATTTTTAAAAAATTTTCTATAGAAATAAAATTTTGACAAAATTTTCTATAGAAATAAAATTTGGACAAAATTTTCTATAAAAATAAAATTTTTAAAAAATTTTTTATAGAAATAAAATTTTGACAAAAATTTCTATAGAAATAAAATTTTGACAAAATTTGCTATAGCAATAAAATTTTTACAAAATTTGCTATAGCAATAAGATTTTGACAAAATTTTCTATAGAAATAAAATTTTGAAAAAAATATCTATGCAAATAAAATTTTTAAAAAATTTTCTATAGAATTAAAATTTTGACAAAATTTGCTATAGTAATAAAATTTTAACAAAATTTTCTCTAGAAATAAAATTTTTAAAAAATGTTCTATAGAAATGAAATTTTGACAAAAATTTCTATAGAAATAAAATTTTTAAAAAATTTTCTATAGAATTAAAATTTTGACAAAATTTGCTATAGTAATAAAATTTTGACAAAATTTTCTATAGAAATAAAATTTTGGTAGATTATTTTTTGCGATATGGACCAATTTTTGTGTGATTGGCGATCGGTTTTATATAACTATATATATATATATATATATAGACCAATTTTTGCATGGCTGTTAGTGGCCATATACTAGCGCAATGTACCAAATTTCAACCAGTTCGAATGAAATTTGCTCTTCCAAGAGGCTCCGGAGTTCACATCTGGGGATCGGTTTATATGGGGGCTATATATAATTATGGACCGATATGGACCAATTTTTGCATGGTTGTTAGAGACTATATACAAACACCACGTACCAAATTTCAACCAGATCGAATGAAATTTGCTCTTCCAAGAGGCGCCGGAGTTCAAATCTGGGGATGGGCTTATATGGGGGCTATATATAGTTATGGATCGTATTGACCATCTTTTGTATGATTGTTAGAGACTATATAAAAACACCACGTACCAAATTTCAACCAGATCGAATGAAATTTGCTCTTCCAAGAGGTTCCGGAGGTCAAATCAGGGTATCGATTTAAATGGGGGCTATATATAATTATGGACCGTTATGGACCAATGTTTCTACGGTTGTTAGAGACCATATACTAACACCACGTACCAAATTTCAACCGGATCGTATGAAGTTTGCTCCTCCAAGAGGCTCTACAAGCCAAATCTGGTCGGTTTATATGGGGGCTATACGTAAAAGTGATCCGATATGGCCCATTTGCAATACCATCCGACCTACATTAATAACAACTACTTATGCCAAGTTTCAAGGCGATAGCTTGTTTCGTTCGGAAGTAGCGTGATTTCAATAGACGGACGGACGGACAGGCTTAGATCGACTCAGAATTTCATCACGACCCAGAATATATATACTTAATGGGGTCTTAGAGCAATATTTCGATGTGTTACAAACGGAATGACCAAGTTAATATACCCCCCATCCTATGAAAAAAAAACCTACACAACGGCATAAAACGAGTGAAAATGTAGGTTAATTTTAGCCACTATACTAGAAATCGCCGATAGGATAAAAATAAATAATGAATAACTTACACAAATAATTTTTCATTTTATTTTGGAATATTTGTCCAAATACATACTTTGAAACTTAAAAATATTTTCCATGTTTGTATGCAATTTAAATATGCAATTCTAAGGACAATTATAGTTATTTTAGTTAAAATTCCATTCATACTATATGATAGTACATGTTAAAACAATAAGCAAATGCATGGGGCATATAACGAAAAAAAAATCCCCACCCCCACCACCCTGCAGTAATATTATGGACCAAATACACAATTTATATCATTGACCATCTAAATTTTAAGCTTTCCTAGGGACATACATCCATCCTCCACCAGCCACTTCCCTGCCTAGCTTCCACAATCCATGTGAAACTGTTAAAACCAATGATAATATACAGAAGAAAAAAAAAACGCAAAACGAGACAGAAATAAATGAAAAAGCCTAGCCAATATTGAGTGTATAATCGGGCTCTTTATACCAATTGAATTATGGCAAATCATGAAAATTCAATTGCGGACTGTTTGGCTGTGGGTCATGATGCTTACTATTGTCGCGTTGTGATTGCTGTTAGCTAGTATAATTGCTGTACATGGCCGGACCAGTAGCATAGCACAGCATAGGTGGGGGCAAAGACAATAAATCACTGTTAGTGGTATACTTTTAGGCGCGAGCTCGCGACAAATTATTATTATTACAGGGTTTATGGCTTGTTTGTTTTATGTGAAAACTCAATTATTTAAAAAGCATGCTTTTAGGAGAGCTAAGAAAAGTAATTGGCTTGACAGTAGATATTCGTTGTTGTTGTTGTTGTTGTTGCGTTTTTTGGCTATTGCTTTGCCATGGATATATTTATCATTTTTTGTTAAAAGCAAAGCGTTTTTTAGGCTCTATGTAATGGATATACAAATATGTTAATATTTTATCATTGTTAAATGGGGTTTTATAATGGGCCAATTTTTGCTGTACACAGCAGCTTATGGTTAAAGTGTTTTCTTATAGAATTATGGTGACAGGCCGTAAAGCTTAGAAGGTCAATTGTTTGGAAAAATTTTAAATATAAATGTTCTTATTATTTCACTCACTCTCCCATCTTAATGCTGAGTATAAGCAAATTAACCACTTAATTTTTAAGAAGCTTATAAATACAGGTTCTTAAAATTTAAATTTTAATAAGAATTTATCCAATTCTACAAATGATTTTTGTGATCCAAAAAAAAATCCCCAATTTAAATTAAAATTCATTACAAAAATCCCCAATAAATTTTTGAAAAGAACAAGGAAAAATAATGATAAGGCTCTGCTGTAGAAAATCAGTAATAATTAAAAAACAAAAAAAAAAAGAAACAAAAACAAAAAAATAAATAAAAAAAAATATTTAAAATGTTTGTCACACAAGCTTGCGAGCTGCAATGCGATCAAGATTTCGAAACATAAAATTAGGAGGGCGGTGATAGTCTTTCAAATGCTCGAGAGATACAAAATAGGAGATCGGTCCCCATGTATTTATGAACGAGAATTTACTTTTAAAAACTCAACTATAAAATTGAAATTTTAAGAAGCTTTTAAATAACCATTTAATTTTTAAGAAGTTTATAAATACAGTTTTTTATATCCTTCACCACTACTGTGGTACAGGGTGTAATAAGTTTGTGCATTTGTATGTAACGCCAAGAAGGAAAAGTCTGAGACCCATCGTTTAGTATACCGATCGTCTTAGAATTAAATTCTCAGTCGATTTAGCGATGTCCGTCTGTCTGTCTGTCTGTCTGTCCGTCTGTCTGTCTGTTGATGTATTTTTGTGTGCAAAGTACAGCTCGCAGTTTTAGTCCGATTGTCCTAAAATTTGGTATAGGGTCTTGTTTCGGCTCAAAGACGATCCCTATTGATTTTGGTTCAGATTTAGATATAGCTGCCATATATATTTTTCACCGATCTGGTCATAATTGGCGTGTATATCAACCGATCTTCCTCAAATTCCGTACATCCGAATATTTTATGAGTCTCGAAAAACTTGCAAAATATCAGCCAAATCGGTTAAGATTTAGATATAGCTCCCATATATACCTTTCGCCCGATTTACACTCATTTGCCCACAGAGGCCAATTTTTTGCTCCGATTTAGTTGAAATTTTGCACAGGGAGTAGAATTAGCATTGTAGCTATGCGTGCCAAATTTGGTTGAAATCGGTTCAGATTTAGATATAGCTCCCATATACATGTTTTTCTGATTTCGACAAAAATGGTCAAAATACCAACATTTTCCATGTAAAATCGCCACTGTTTAGTCGAAAAGTTGTAAAAATTACTCTATTTTTCCCTAACTTCTAATGCATATATATCGAGCGATAAATCATAAATAAACTTTTGCGAAGTTTTCTTAAAATTGCTCCAGATTTAAATGTTTCCCATATTTATTATACCCTGCTCCACACTGTGGAACAGGGTATTATAAGTTAGTGCATATGTTTGCAACACCCAGAAGGAGACGAGATAGACACATGGTGTCTTTGGCAAAAATGCTCAGGGTGGGCTCATGAGTCGATATAGCGATGTCCGTCTGTCCGTGAACACATTTTTGTAATCAAAGTCTAGGTCGCAGTTTTAGTCTAATCGACTTTAAATTTGGCACAAGTATGTGTTTTGGCTCAGAATAGATACCTATTGATTTTGGAAGAAATCGGTTCAGATTTAGATATAGCTCCCATATATATATTTCGCCCGATATGGACTTATATGGCCCCAGAAGCCAGAGTTTCGGCCCAATTTGGTTGAAATTTTGCACTAGGAGTACAATTAGTAGTATAGTCATGTGTGCCAAATTTGATTGAAATCGGTTCAGATTTAGATATAGCTCCCATATATATCTTTCGCCCGATATGGACTAATACGGTCCCAGAAGCCAGAGTTTTACCCCAATTGGGTTGATATTTTGCACAGGGAGTAGAATTAGCATTGTAGATATGCGCGCCAAATTTGGTTTAAATCGGTTCAGATTTAGATATAGCTCCCATATATAGCTTTCGCCCGATATGCACTTATATGACCACAGAGGCCAATTTTTTGCTCCGATTTAGTTGAAATTTTGCACAGAGAGTAGAATTAGCATTGTAGCTATGCGTGCCAAATTTGGTTGAAATCGGTTCAGATTTAGATATAGCTCCCATATATAGCTTTCGCCCGATTTACACTCATATGACCACAGAGGCCAATTTTTTGCTCCGATTTAGTTGAAATTTTGCACAGGGAGTAGAATTTGCATTGTAGCTATGCGTGCCAAATTTGGTTGAAATCGGTTCAGATTTAGATATAACTCCCATATATAGCTTTCGCCCGATTTACACTCATATGACCATAGAGGCCAATTTTTAACTCCGATTTAGTTGAAATTTTGCACAAGGGGTTGAATTAGCAATGTTGCTATGCGTGCCAAATTTGGTTGAAATCGGTTCAGATTTAGATATAGCTCCCATATATATGTTTTTCTGATTTCGACAAAAATGGTCAAAATACCAACGTTTGCCTTGTAAAATCACCACTGCTTAGTCGAAAAGTTGTAAAAATGACTCTAATTTTCCTAAACTTCTAATACATATATATCGAGCGATAAATCATAAATAAAGTTTTGCGAAGTTCCCTTAAAATTGCTTCAGATTTAAATGTTTCCCATATTTTTTGTACTAACATTGTGTTCCACCTAGTGCATTAGCCGACTTAAATTTTGAGTCTATAGATTTTGTAGAAGTCTACCAAATTCTGTCCAGATCGAGTGATATTTAAATGTATGTATTTGGGACAAACTTTTATATATAGCCCCAACACATTTGACGGATGCGATATGGTATCGAAAATTTAGATCTACAAAGTGGTGCAGGGTATAATATAGTCGGCCCCGCCCGACTTTAGACTTTCCTTACTGTTTTTTTTTTTTTTTTCAATTTAAATTTTGATGCGAATTTATCCAATTCTACAAATGATTTTTGTGATTTTTTGGATACCCAAATAGAAATGGATATTTTACCAGTGTTGTCAGTATTTTTCTGGCTCTTATTCCCCAATTTGGTAGGCTTTTGTCCCCAATATGTCGCCAATTTAAATTAAAATTCGCCACAAAAATCCCCAGTAACGTTTTAAAAAGTTTTTATGAAAAATAATAATATACCTCTGCTGTAGAAAATCAGTAATTAGTAAGTAAAAATTGAAAAAAAATATATATTTAAAATTTTTGTCATACCGACTTGCGAGCTGTAATAAGATCAAGATTTCGAAACACAAAATTAGGAGAGCGGTGATAGTCTTTCAAATGCTCGAGATATAAAAATAGGAGTTCGGTCCTAAAGTGTACTTTTAAAAACTCAAGTATAAAATTTTTTTGTAGATCAATATGAAGGTGAACCATCTACTTCAATTCTTTTTGAAAGTGATATAAAGGGTGATATGGTCAAAATTTGGTCAATATAAACTTGACGTATTTCATTCAATTTTGCATTTAAAAACCCGTAACACCCCTCATTTTGAAGGTGAGTGTGTAGAATGTTGCTCCTATTTTGATTTTGGAATTAAATCTTCAGTTGTCAAAATGCCGTCCAAGCAAGAAGAGCAACGTATCAAAATTTTGCTCGCGCATCGCGAAAATCCGAGCTACTCGCACGCAAAGCTGGCAAAATCGCTAAAAGTTGCCAAATCAACCGTTACAAATGTAATTAAAGTGTTTGGGGAACGTTTGTCGACAGCCAGGAAGTCTGGATCGGGGGGAAATCGAAAACGACAAAGAGAGCTGCCGGTAGTTTCAAGCGAAACCCTAACCTCTCTCTCCGAGATGCCACATATAAGCTGGGTGTATCGTCTACAACCGTGCATCGAGCCAAAAAACGAGCCGGACTATCGGCTTACAAGAAGGTAGTGACTCCAAATCGCGATGGTAAACAAAATACGACGGCCAGAGCGCGATCCCGGAGGCTGTACACGACGATGCTGACGAAGTTTGACTGCGTGGTAATGGACGACGAAACCTACGACAAAGCCGACTACAAGCAGCTTCCGGGACAGGAGTTTTATACGACAAAAGGAAGGGGAAAGGTAGCAGATATTTTCAAGCACATAAAACTGTCAAAGTTCGCAAAGAAATATCTGGTTTGGCAAGCCATCTGTACCTGCGGCTGAAAAGCAGCATTTTCATAGCTTCCGGGACTGTGAACCAAGAAATTTACGTGAAAGAGTGTTTGAATAAACGTCTGCTGCCTTTCCTGAAGAAACACGGTTGTTCCGTACTGTTTTAGCCGGATGTGACATCTTGCCATTACGGTAAAAAGGCCATGGAGTGGTACGCCGGCAACAACGTGCAGGTGGTTCCCAAGGACAAGAACCCTCCCAACACGCCAGAGCTCCGCCCAATTGAGAAATACTATAATAATACTGGGCTATTGTCAATCGGAACCTAAAGAAGACCAAAAAAACTGCTAAGGACGAGCAGCAGTTCAAGGCAAACTGGCTTTCTGCGGCGAAGAAGGTGGATAAGGTGGCTGTACAAAATCTGATGGCAGGTGTCAAGCGAGAGGCCCGGCAATTCCGATTTGGAAAAGCAAAAGCCTAACTGAATATTTTTCCTGAATTTTATACAAATTGAACTTGAAAAAGAAATTTAATTTGATTTTTTAAATAAACGATTTCACCGATTTACACGCGTTTTTCCTTGACCAAATGTTGACCGTATCACCCTTTATTGTCCAAATCAACCAGTAAGAAAAGCATCGCCAAAAAGTAGTGAAAATATTCTTTTTGGATCAAGAAGCGTGAAACGTTTGATCTCAAATATTTTCAAAAATTCGCATCTTTTCTAGAATGCATTCAGCATTTTTTCGACTAAATTCAAATGACTTTCACCATTTTATTAATTATTCTTCTGTTTTTATTGTATTTGAAACAAACAAAAGTAAAAATTAGTTATTAAAAATATGCAAAAAGCGAATTATAAAAAATTGAATTACAAGAACTTCCTGTGTAGTTAAAATAAATAACATTTTTGGGAGGACATTTTTGGAAGCACTTTTAAAGTTGTGCTTTTAGAACTTCCAAATTTTTTTGCCAAACAGTGATGAACACCGTTGGGGTGGAGGTGCAAGTGAGTAAACATATAAATTAGCCCTTAAATAAAACGCTGTATCCTTTTCTTGTCCAAATGCCCTATTGTATGTCGTGGAATAAAGAGGAGCAACATTTTTTATTTGAAAAATGTCATCACCAATCACAATAAAAATAAACCAGATTTGGGGAAAATCCCCAATACTGGCAGCACCGCTTCAGAATCGGCCAGTTTTATTACAATTTTTTATTATTAATATTAATATTTATTAATATTAATATTTTGGATAGCAAAAAAGCTTTTAAATTACTATGACATTTTATGCATTTTTACGAAGCTTATACATTTGTATATATCTAAAGTCTTAATTGAGTTTTAAAAAATATTCAATTAAAAATTTAATTGATTCAATTAATTTTTTTATTGAAACAAAAATCAAACACAAAAATTAATAGAAACAATTAATTTTTTAATTGGATCAATTAATTTTTTTTTATTGGTTTTCAACTAATTTTTTTATTGACTTTGAAGACATTTCAATAAAAAAATTAATTGGATCAATTAATTTCGTGATTGAATCAGTTTTTTTGTTGCACCATAGAATGGTGAAATCGAAATATCGATTTCCGACTACATAAAGTATACATATGATCAGGGTGAAATTCTAACACGATACCCGTCTTTCTGTCTGTCTGTCGGTCTATTGTAATCGCTCTACAGTCTTCAATAATGAAGCTATCGAAATGAAATTTTCTATAAATTCGTATTTTGTCTCCAGGCAGGTAAAGTTCGAAGATGGTCGATATTGCCCCAGAGTTTGATATAGCCACTCCATACTAACCGACCCCTCGATTGGGGGTGTTGAGCGTCTAGACATCCGAATTTTTATCCGATTTGCCTGAATTTCAAAATGAAGAGGTATTTTGAGCACATAAATAAGTGGGACGAATATGGTGTGTATTTGTCCATAGTTTCCCAACAAAAAAATTTGGAAGTTGTTCCAAAGGCACAACTTTAAAAGCACTTCCAGAAGAAGCACTTCCAATGATGTTCTTTATTTTAACTACCCAGGAAGTTCTTTTAATTCAATTTTTTATAACTTGGTTTTTTCATACTTTTAATGGATAACTTTAACTTTTTTTGTTTCAAATAGGTTAAAAACAGTGTAAGAATTCATAAAATGGTACAAATCATTTAAATTTTGTCGAGAAAAATGCTAAATCCATTCTGAAAAAATTGTGAATTTTTGAAAATGTTTGAGGTCAAATGTTTCCGACAAGCGTTAGAATCCATTAAAAATTATAAAAAATTATAAAAATTATTTATTCGACAAAATATCACAGAATTTTTTAATTTACATCCAAAACATTGAATTCGGATCACACCTAAAGAAGTGATGCAAATTCAGTGCAACGGCTGTTGAAATGGAGGACTTCCGTCCTATGACAAGCCCATGTTAAATTCATCGCTTCTGCGTCAATTTGGCACAACTTCCGGATCCAAAAAGAACATTTTCATTACTTTTTTGGCGACGTTTTTTTTTTTTGCTGGGTTGGTATAGCTCCCATACTAACCGACCCCTTGATTTGGGGTCTTGAGCGTCCGAATTTTTATTCGATTTGCCTGAAATTGGAAATCAAGAGGTATTTTGGATTCATAGACAAGTGTGCGGAAGATGGTGTGTATCGGTCCATGTATCGGTATTGCCCCCATATAGCTCGATCTCCTGATTTGACTTCTTGGGCTTCTAGACACCGCAGTTAATCCGATTTGCCTGAAATTCAAAATCTAGAGGTATTTTGGGTCCACACATAAGTAAGCCGCATATGGGGCGTATTGGTCTACATTTTGATATATCCCCCACACAAACTGACCCACTCCCTCCCCACTATTTGGGGTGTGCAGCCTGAAATTGGAAATCTAGAGGTATTTTCGTTTCATAAACAAGTATGCAGGATATGATTTGTATGGGTCCAGGTTTCGGTATAGCCTTCATATAACCCGAACTGCTGATTTGACTTCATAGGCCTCTTGACACTGCAATTTTTATTCGATTTGTCTGAAATCAAGAGAAATCTAGAGGAATTTTGGGTCTATATCCCCCACACAAACTGACCCACTCCCTTCCCACTATTTGGGGTGTTCAGCCTGAAATTGGAAATCTAGAGGTATTTTCGGTTCATAAACAAGTGTGCAGGATATGGTTTGTATCGGTCCAGGTTTCGGTATAGCCTTCATATATCCCGAACTGCTGATTTGACTTCATGGGCCTCTTGACACTGCAATTTTTATTCGATTTGTCTGAAATCTAGAGAAGACTAGAGGAATTTTGGGTCCATAAAAAAGTTTTGCGGAATATGGTGTATATCGGTCCATGTTTCGGTATAGCCCCCATATAGCTCCATCTCCTGATGTGATTTCATGGGCTTCTGAATACAGCAGTTTTTATCCGATATGCTCGAAATTCAAAATCAGGAGGTAGTTTGGGTCCAGACATAAGTAAGCCGCATATGGGGCGTATTGGTCAACGTTTTGATATAACGCCCATACTAACTGGACTCATCCCCACCCCCCTATTTTGGGTCTTGAGCGTCTAGATATTCGAATTGTTATCCGATTTGCCTGAAATTGAATATCTAGAGGTATTTTCGGTTAATAAAAAAGTGTGCCGAATATGGTGTGAATCCGTTCAGGTTTCGGTATAGCCCCCAATATAGCCCGAATTAATTGAATATTTTTTAAAATTCAATTAAGACTTTCATTTGAAAAATTTTCGCGACTTTTTTTTTCTGTGTAGGAACGAAATGTTCACTTGCCTATTTACTGCATCAGACAGGGTCGGTTTTTATTATTTCTTTATTTATTTTAATTAATTGAATATTTTTTAAAATTCAATTAAGACTTTAATTTGAAAAATTTTCGCGACTTTTTTTTCTGTGTAGGAACGAAATGTTCACTTGCCTATTTACTGCATCAGACAGGGTCGGTTTTTATTATTTCTTTATTTATTTTTTTTATTTCCAGACAAACAAAAATCTTGTATTACTATGACATTTTAAGCATGTATTTCTCATTTTCCATGTCACAACATTGTCCATTATTATGAATTTTACTTCAAGTGCTAGTAATATCTCTCATATGATTTTCTACCTTGTTAAGTAGCATAAAATTTATTTCCATTTTTGTCATCACTTCAAATATGGGAAAGTTCAAAATTAAAACATTTATTTTTATTTACAACAAGGAAACGACCATATTTTTGTTATATTCAAAGCAAAGGATCATATGAATAATGTCCATACAAAAAATACAAGTGTTAAGACCAGACAAGTGCGGTTGGTATTTCAAAAGTTTAATTGGCTGTTGGCATATGAACTCTCATCCATAGAAGATGACTGGATAACCGTGGTGACACAAGCACTGGATGTGGCATTGGCAGTCAGGGTTAAAATTACCAGAAATATTTATTTATACATACATATGTACTCTGATTATCAACATTGAAATATGTGCATCAATTTCGCTTTTCTCATCTAAAATAGACTTTTATATTAAAAGTCGATTTATACAATTATCAAAAATCCACTGAGCGTGGACTTTCTTTAGTTTTGTTTATTTATTCAAACAACTCATTCACACAAAGCAAAAAATCTGATTCAATCACGAAATTAATTGATCCCATATATTTTTTTTTTTTAAATTAAAATGTCTTCAATCACAAAAATGATAATACCAATCATAGTTTTAATTGAGCATACAAAAAATACTTGATTGAAAAAATTAATTGATTTTTGGTAATTTGCTAAAGAAATTTCAATAAATTATTTAATTGAATCAATTAAAAATTTAATTCATGTTGCTTGCAAAACTCAATTATTTTTTTTTTATCAAATACGTAACTATTTTCAATTACTTTCTTGACTGAGTTAGTGTTTTTTTTTTTTTAATTTGATTGAAAAATTGTTTGTTTGAAATAAATTTTTAATTAAAAAATTAAGAAAATGTCCATCACTTTTTATACCCTAAACCACATAGTGGTCAGGGTATAATAAGTTTGATCGGTCAAAAAATGTGCCTACCAGAAATATTGATTTTAGACCCCATAAAATATATACCGATCGACTCAGAATCACCTCCTGAGTCGATCTAGCGCTTGGTATCCGTCCGTCCGTCCGTCTGTCCATGTATTTGTTGGTCACAGGATTCCGGTCGCAATTATTAACCGATTTTGATGAAATTTGGTACAGGGAGTTTTTTGGGCACAAGGACGAACGCTATTGAATTTGGAAGAAATCGGGTCAAATTTAGATATAGCTCCCATATATATGTATCGCCCGATTTCGACAAATGGGGTCACGTTGCGCGTTTTTTCAAAAGGATCGTCACCAAATTTGGCAAAAGGTAATCTTTTCCATCGCCCTTCTGCAAAATTTCATCCAAATCGGTTCAGATTTAGATATAGCTCTCATATATATGTATCTCCCGATTTTCTCAAATTTGGCCACAAAACCTTTATTTATCAACCGATCTTACTCAAAATTGGCTAAATATAATCTTCCATAGCACTAACTATATGTGCAAAAAATCATCGAAATCGGTTCAGATTTAGCTATAGCTCCCATATATATGTACCGCCCGATTTTTTCTAAATTTAGCCATAAAACCCTTATTTATCAACCGATCTTACCCAAATTTGGCTAAATGTAGTCTTCTATAGCACTTACTATATGTGCAAAAAATCATCGAAATTGGATCAGATTTAGATATAGCTCCCATATATATGTATAGCCCGATTTTCCCAAATTTGGCCATAGAACCCTTATTTATTAACCGATCTTACTAAAAGTTGGCTAGATCCAGTCCTCTATAGTACTAACCATATGTGCAAAATTTCATCGAAATTGGTTCAGATTTAGATATAGCTCCCATATATGTATCGCTCGATTTTGAAAAATTCGCCCTTATAACCTTATGTTTGACCATACAGGCCTCATTTCGTAACTGATCTTACTCAAATCTTGCACAAGGTAACCTTTTGTGGTATTAATCAAACCCGCAAAATATTATGCAAATTGGTTCAGATTTAGATATAGCTTCCATATAAATACATCGCTCGATTTTCCCAAATTTGGCCATAGTACCCTTATTTATTAACCAATCAATGTTACCCAAATTTCAAATTTTGATGTACTAGCCGATCGTACTTATACGTACTTGTAGCTCTTACATAAGAATATTGCTCGATTTTTACAAATTTGTATTTATTACCCACACTAATTTAACGATTTTCTCTTTTTTAATAATGAGCTCAATATTAGTGGCATACTAACTCCGTAGGCGCAATATCAACACAGCCAGTGTTGCTAGAAATGGGGGAAATTCCCTATATGTAGGGTTTTTCTAATATTTAGCGTCTTGCAGGGACGTAGGGCCACAATGTAGGACATTTTCACTCAACACAATTTGTAATAATTTTTACATTTTGGTGGCTCTATAGGAGGAAATTAGAAGCCTGCAAGAATTGATCTTTAACAATGTGTAGTAAACTTTATTCCTGTAGAAATTTTCGTCAAAATTTTATTTCTATAGAACATTTTGTCAAAATTGTATTTCTATAGAAATTTTTCTCAAAATATTATTTCTATAAAAAAATTTCTCAAAATTTTATTTCTGTGGAATTTTTTCTCAAAATTGTATTTCTATAGAATTTATTGTCAAAATTTTATTTCTATAGAAAAATTTCTGACAAAAATTTGTTTATAGAATTTTTTCCAAAAATTTTATTTTTATAGAGATTTAACAAAAAAGATTACTAATTTGGGTAGAATTCTACCAACTGTGGCAACCGTGGTGGTAATACAAATTTATATTCTAAGTTATATACGTTGCATATTTATTCATGTTTTAAGATAATAAAGTACTTAGAACCATTTTTGTTTTGTAAATTTTTTTAAATTTAACGAAAAATATAGTAGGGAAAATTGTTTGGGAATGTATGGGAAAGTAGGGAACTTTTGTTGTCCTTGTAGGGCAAACCGAAGATTTTCCCTGGCAACATTGACTATGAGCTATAGTCAGATTGACACAAAGCACCCATAGACATGTACCCCTTAATTTTCTTAAATATGCAACTGCGGTTTATCTCCCAGACCTATATGTTACCCCACAAATGCTTATGATGACTAATTCTGTAATGGTGGTTTAGGGTATGATATAGTCGGCCCCGCCCGACTTTCTACTTTACTTACTTGTTTTTAACTGACTTAGTTTTCCGAGTTTGGTTAAAAAGTTTATCAACTATCAACTAATTTTTTAATTATGTATTTATTTTTATTTTTTTTAATTATTATTTTTTGTTCCGATTTTGTTTAAAAAGATATTGTATGAATTAATTTTTTAATTATTTACTTATTTTTATATTTTTATTTTATTTTTTTTAATTGCAAATATTTTCGTTATATTTTTTCTGTGTTATGAAGATATAACAATAAAAAATTTAAGCCACAGTGCCCTTGGGGCATTGTTAGAGACGAGGTGGCTTTTAAATATCCCAGCAAAAAAAAAAAAAGTGTCGCCAAAAAATTTATGAAAATTGACTTTTATCGGTTCCGGAAGTGGTGCAAAATGATCGCAGAAGCGATGAATTTAACATGGGCTTGTCATAGGAAGGATGTCCGCCATTTCAACAGCCGTTACACTGAATTTGCATCACATCTCAAGGTGTGATCCGAATTCAGAGTTTTAGATGTGAATTAAAACATATTGTGATATTTTTCCAAATAAATATTTTTTATAATTTCTTATGATTTTAAATTCAACGCTTGTCTAAAACGTTGAACCTCAAAAATTCCCAATTTTTCTAGAATGGACTTAGCATTTTTTCGATAAGAATTAAAAAATTTATACAATTTTTGTTAATTTTTACTCTATTTTTAATCTATTTAAAAAAAAAAAGTTGAAATTACCCATCAAAAATATGAAAAAAAACGAGTTATAAAAAAGTGAATAAAAAGAACTTCCTTCTAATCCAAGCCCAGCACATTTTATTTTTCCAAAATACCCGAGATAACCAAATCGTACATATAGTTCATCCAATTAATACAAAAAAAAAATAATAAAAAAAAGTAGTCACAAATTTTGATATCAAACTCTTCTAAAGCTAATATTATTTTCATAAACCCCCGGGGAAAATATTGGCTTTGCCGGATTTTTGTCATAATACAATTGCTTAACATTGAACGCAACTAAAGTAGAGACTAAAATTTTTAGTTTATTTCATTTGAGCTGAAACGTTAAACGAGTCAGGTATGAGGGAAATGAAAATGTGCAATGTCAGAATAATCGCATGTAACAGGACATAGGATACTAGTACTACCAACTACCCTGGATACCAAATAAATAAAATTTGGTGTCCATTTAAGAGTGGTCAAACAAATTTGCATCACTTTTGGACATTTTTCGTTTTTATTTGATTCTCAGCAAAACAATTTAATGCAATACCACAAACGAGCAAACAACGGAGAAAACATCAACATGGCATCGACTTTAACAACAGTGCCAATTATTCGGACAAAACCCACAGGGCTGCGGGGTGTATGCCTAGAGTTATTGCCAACATTGGACATTGAAGATAAAGAAATTTAAAGAATTTTCCCAAAATTGGGGATGGGGACGAAATTTTTGATTTAGAGTTTTTAGGACTTGATGGGGTATTTCCAGAAATTTGGGGATGTTTGTGGGGATTTTCGAAATTTGTTCAGGATAATAAATAGGGTTTTCATTATAGTCAATATTAAAGAAATTGGGAATTTCTTCTTGTGTAAGGGGACGACATGTTTGATTTGTAGATTTTAGGATTTGATAGGGGCATTTCCAGAAATTTGGGTATATTTCGAAATTTGTTCAGGATAATAAATAGGGGTTTTATTATAGTCAATATTAAAGAATTTTCCCAAAATTGGGGACGGGGACGAAATTTTTGATTTACAGTTTTTAGGACTTGATGGGGTATTTCCAGAAATTTGGGGATGTTTGTGGGGATTTTCGAAATTTTTTCAGGGTAATAAATAGGGTTTTCATTATAGTCAATATTAAGGAATTTTCCTAAAATTGGGGATTTCTTCTTGTGTATGGGGGCGAAATTTTTGATTTGTAGATTTTAGGATTTGATGGGGGCATTTGGGATATTGGGTTTTCATTATAGTCAATATTAAAGAATTTTCCCAAAATTGTAAATTTCTTCTTATGTATGGGGACGAAATTATTTATTTGCAGATTTTAGGATTTGATGGGAGCATTTCCAGAAATTTGGGTATTTTTCGAAATTTGTTCAGGATAATAAATAGGGTTTTTATTATAGTCAATATTAAAGAGTTTTCCCAAAATTGGGAACGGGGACGAAATTTTTGATTTACAGTGTTTAGGACTTGATGGGGTATTTCCAGAAATTTGGGGATGTTTGTGGGTATTTTCGAAATTTTTTCAGGGTAGTAAATAGGGTTTTCATTATAGTCAATATTAAAGAATTTTCCTAAAATTGTGAATTTCTTTTTGTGTATGGGGACGAAATTTTTGATTTGTAGATTTTAGGATTTAATAGGGGCATTTCCAGAAATTTGCGTATTTTTCGAAATTTGTTCAGGATAATAAATGTGGTTTTTATTATAGTCAATATTAAAGATTTTTCTCAAAATTCGGGACGGGGACGAAATTTTTGATTTAGAGTTTTTAGACTTGATGGGGCATTTCCAGAAATTTGGGGGTGTTTGTGGGGATTTTTCGAAATTTGTTCAGGATAATAAATAGGGTTTTCATTATAGTCAATATTAAAGAATTTTCCTAAAATTGGGGATTTCTTCTTGTGTATGGGGACGAAATTTTTGATTTGTACAATTTAGGACTTGATGGAACATTTTCTGAATTTTGGGTATTTTTCGAAATTTGTTCACGATCATAAATCGGGTATTTATTATAGTCAATATTAAAGAATTTTCCCAGACATGCTTAGATCGACTCAGAATTTCACCACGACCCAGAATATATATACTTTATGGGGTCTTAGAGCAATATTTCGATGTGTTACAAACGGAATGACAAAGTTAATATCCTATGGTGGAGGTTATAAAAATGCAAGAAAATTTTCTACGGATAACCGGGATTTTTTTTTGCATACACACGTTACAAAAATTTATAGTTTGAATTCATCGCAGTTGCTTTTGTTATAAAATAATTTTATTTTTTCACATGAAAACTGTTCGGAGAACGTGGAGGGTAATCATGTGGTGAAAATAGGGTACCTCATTTTTTGATATCTGGTGGGGGGGGACATCCCCCTTGCCCGAGTTTTTCAAAATTGGCCCAAAGTTCTCCAATTTGGGTGAAATTTCCGAGGAAGGTTCGGGGTGATGTGTACGCAAAGACCCGCTACATGAGATTTACAGAGAACACGCCGTGAGGTTGTGAATTTATTATGGCGTACCTGAATTTTTAATATTTCGACGGGAAGTGGGACCTCCCCCTTGCCCGACTTTTTGAAAATTGGAACAAAATTATCCGATTTGCTTGAAATTGTTGGGGAAGGGCGTCTAGACAAAGAACAGCTATTTATATTTGGTCTAGGAGGGGAGCCTCCCCCTTGTCCGATTTTTTTTAAAGTACAATGCAAAAACTAAAATATGTCGACTTACTGAAATTTTACGGAGAACTTGGAGGAGATTAAGATTAAGATTAAGATTAAGATTAAGATTAAGATTAAGATTAAGATTAAGATTAAGATTAAGATTAAGATTAAGATTAAGATTAAGATTAAGATTAAGATTAAGATTAAGATTAAGATTAAGATTAAGATTAAGATTAAGATTAAGATTAAGATTAAGATTAAGATTAAGATTAAGATTAAGATTAAGATTAAGATTAAGATTAAGATTAAGATTAAGATTAAGATTAAGATTAAGATTAAGATTAAGATTAAGATTAAGATTAAGATTAAGATTAAGATTAAGATTAAGATTAAGATTAAGATTAAGATTAAGATTAAGATTAAGATTAAGATTAAGATTAAGATTAAGATTAAGATTAAGATTAAGATTAAGATTAAGATTAAGATTAAGATTAAGATTAAGATTAAGATTAAGATTAAGATTAAGATTAAGATTAAGATTAAGATTAAGATTAAGATTAAGATTAAGATTAAGATTAAGATTAAGATTAAGATTAAGATTAAGATTAAGATTAAGATTAAGATTAAGATTAAGATTAAGATTAAGATTAAGATTAAGATTAAGATTAAGATTAAGATTAAGATTAAGATTAAGATTAAGATTAAGATTAAGATTAAGATTAAGATTAAGATTAAGATTAAGATTAAGATTAAGATTAAGATTAAGATTAAGATTAAGATTAAGATTAAGATTAAGATTAAGATTAAGATTAATCAATCAATCAAATTTAAATAAAAATCAAATCAAAATTAAAATAAAAATAAAAATTAAATCTACAAACAGAATTTAAATTAAAATTAACATTAAAATCAAAATTAAACTATTAAGATTAAGATTAAAATCAAAATTAAAATAAAAATCAAAATTAAAATAACAATTTAAATTTAAATTTAAATTTAAATTACAAACAGAATTTTAATTAAAATTAACATTAAAATCAAAATTAAAATATTAAGATTAAAATCGAAATCAAAATAAAAATTAAAATCAAAATTAAAATATAATTAAAATTAAAATTAAAATTACAATTAAAATTAAAATCAAAATAAAATAAAATAAAATAAAAATAAAAATCAAATTTAAAATAAAATTAATTTTAAATTTAAATTACAAACAGAATTTAAATTAAAATTAACATTAAAATCAAAATTAAACTATTAAGAATAAAATCAAACTTAAAATAAAAATAAAAATCAAAATGAAAATTAAAATTAAAATAAATATCAAAATCAAAATTAAAATAAAAATTTAAATTTAAATTCAAATTGCAAACAGAATTTTAATTAAAATTAACATTAAAATCAAAATTAAAATATTAAGATTAAGATTAAGATAAAATCAAAATGAAAATAAAAATAAAAATAAAAATTAAAATCAAAATTAAAATTAAAATAAAAATAAAAATCAAAATAAAAATCAAAATAAACATTTAAATTAAAATTAAAATTAAAATTAAAATTTAATATTAAATTTAAATTTAAATTTAAATTACAAACAGAATTTAAATTAAAATTAACATTAAAATCAAAATTAAACTATTATGATTAAGATTAAAATCAAACAATAAAAATCAAAATAAAAATTAAAATAAAAATCAAAATAAAAATTTAAATTTAAATTTAAATTACAAACAGAATTTTAATTAAAATTAACATTAAAATCAAAATTAAAATATTCAGATTAAAATCAAATTCAAAATAAAAATTAAAATCAAAATAAAAATTAAAATCAAAATTAAAATTAAAATGAAAATGAAAATTAAAATAAAAATCAAAATTAAAATAAAAACCAAATTAAAATAAAAACAAGTATATACAGCACTAAATTCGGCCGGGCGGAATCTTAAATACCAACCACCATGAACCAAATATTAGGGTTTCCTTTGATATTTCAGGAGGGCTTGAGGACTTGAGGACACTTCCCGAAGATAAATTTAAAGATTTCACCTATGAGGACTATATCAGATTCTGGATTTATAAGAACCAGTTTTGTTTGAGTTTTAGAGGAATCATTAACATCTCTTGTAAGCGAGCAAGAAAATTATAAAATAATTTGAAATCTGAAATCTGTAGAAGTAAAATCTGGAAATTTTATATTGAGTTTCAAGCAATTTTCATGATCAGTGCGCCTTCTACACCCTCAAATGGACCGACAAAAACTTAATCCAATACACGTTTTTGTGAGCCTAAAATACCAGAATATTTACAATTTCAGGCAAATCAGATAAAAACTACGGTTTCTAGAAACCCAAGGAGTTAAATCGGGAGATCGTTCTAATGGGGGCTATACTAAAATATGGACCGATACTCACCGTTTTCGGCGCACCTCTTTATGACCCGAAAATACCTCTAGATTTCAAATTTCAGGCAAATAGGATAAAAACTTAGGATTCTAGAAGCCCAAGAAGTAAAATCGGGAAATCGGTCTATATGGGGGCTATACCAAAATATGGACCGATACTCACCATTTTCGGCACACCTCTTCATGGTCCTAAAATACCTCTAGATTTCCAATTTCAGACAAATTGGATAAAAACTACGGTTTCTATAAGCCCAAGACCCCAAATCGGGAGGTCGTTTTATATGGGGACCATACCAAAACATGGACCGATACTCACAATTTGTGGCACACGTATTTGTGGTCCTACAATACTTCTAGATTTCAAATTTCAGGTAAATTGAATAAAAACTGCGGTTTCTATAAGCCCAAGAAGTGAAATCGGGGGATCGGTCTATATGGGGGCTATACCAAAACATGGACCGATACTCACCATTTTGGGCACACCTCTTTATGGTCATAAAATACCTCTAGACTTCAAATTTCAGGCAAATTGGATAAAAACTACGATTTCTATAAGCCCAAGACCCCAAATCGGGAGGTCGGTTTATATGGGGACTATATCAAAACCTGGACCGATATAGCCCATCTTCGAACTTGACCTGCCTGCAGACAAAAGACGTAGGGAAATTATAATTAAAATTAAAATTAATTAAATCAAAATTAAACTTAAAATTAACATTAAAACATTAAACCTAAAATTAATATTAATTAAATTTAAATGAAAAATCCTCCCATATAGGGACAAAATATGTATACCTTTCTTTTGCCTAATATATACCACAAATGGACTAGCTTACAATTTTAAAGACGGCGTTAAGAAGTTTTAAGATACCATTACCACAATCCCAATCTTTAGTAGAAGTTTCTACTTACCCCATGGTGGAAGATACTAAAGATTCGGCCTGGCCGAACTTACAGCCGTATATTTCTGTTTTATTTATTTATATTTATATCTTTTATATATTAATCCACTGTGCAATTTGTATACAATGGTTCGCACTACAACTTGACCATTGTTGTTGCTACTGTTGATATGTGTTGGAACATTGGCTTGCACAAACTCTCACAAGGATAAAAATAACAACAACAGTTTAACACAATCCCCACAAACAAATAACAATTAGTTTACCTCTTATTGTCACTGTGCCCTCATCATTGTATTCGGGCTTGAATCATTGAGTGAGATTGTGTGAGTAAGTATGCATATTTCACAATTTTGGAACGAGTGAAAGGAAATTATACAAAGTCCCTTTAGGCAATGCGACTAAATAGAAAAAAATTATTGTTAGTCTATGCAAATGTGTACTTGTTGTTTAACCCGTTTTCAGGCCGAACATACGCGCAAGTACACAGAAAAAAGTTAATTAATAAAATGAACTTAATGTTAATAAAAAAAATAACTTTGAGTTAGTTTATTTAAAAACATTTTTAAGAATCGTTTTCCAGCCTAATGAATGTTTTTCTTTATTCCAAATTTGTCCCAAAAAGTTAATGAACTAAAACTGGGTATACAATTCAATAACCGTACAAATAATTGCAATGTACAGTGTAGCTGATATTCATTGCAAGCAACTTCAGGTTGCAATCATTCCTAAGCCTAAGACGAGCCTTACAGATTTTTTGTCAACTTTTCATTTCTATAGGAATATCAAAATTTCTTCTTCTTCTTCTTCTAAAGAAAATTTTGTCAAAATTTTATTTCTATAGAAAATTTTGTCAAAATTTTATTTCTATAGAAAATTTTGTCAAAATTTTATTTCTATAGAAAATTTTGTTAAAAGTTTATTTCTATAGAAAATTTTGTCAAAATTTTACTTCTATAGAAAATTTTGTCAAATTTTTTTCTATAGGAAATTATGGCAAGATTTTGTCATAATTTTATTTCTATAGGAAATTTTGTCAAAATTTTATAACAATAGGAAATATATGGCAAATTTTTATTTCTATAGAAAATTTTGTCATAATTTTATTTCAATAGAAAATTTTGTCAAAGTTTGTTTTTATAGAAGATTTTGTCAAAATTCTATAGAAAACTTCATCAAAATTTTATTTCTATAGAAAATTTTGTCAAAATTTTATTTATATACACAATTTTGTTAAAACTTTATTTATATGGACAATTTTTTCAAAATTTTATTTCTTTAGAAAATTTTGTCAAAATTTTATTTCTATAGAAAATTTTCTCAAAATTTTATTTCTAAAGAAAATTTTCTCAAAATTTAATTTCCGTAGAAAATATTGTCAAAATTTTATTTGTATCGAACATTTTCACAAGATTTTATTTTTTTAGAAAATTTTGTCAAAATTTTATTTCTATAGAAAATGATCTCAAAATTTTATTTCTATAGAAAATTTTGTCAACATTTTATTTCCATAGACAATTTTATCAAAATTTTATTTACATAGACAATTTTTTCAAAATTTTATTTCTTTAAAAAATTTTGTTAAAATTTTATTTCTATAGAAAATAGATATAGACAATTTTGCTAAAATTTTATTTATATAGACAATTGTGTTAAAATTTTATTTCTTTAGAAAATTTTGTCAAAATTTTATTTCAATAGAAAATTTTCTCAAAATTTTATTTCTACGGAAAATTCTGTTAAAATTGTATTTCTATAGTAAATTTTGTAAAAATTTTATTTCTATAGTAAATTTTGTAAAAATTTTATTTATATAGAAAATTTTGTAAAATTTTTATTTATATAGAAAATTTTGTCAAAATTTTAATTCTATAGAAAATTGTGTCAACATTTTATTTCTGTAGAACATTTTGCCAAAATTTTATTTTTATGGAAAATTTTCTCAAAATTTTATTTCTATGGAAAATTTGTCAATTTTTTTTTTCTATGGACAATTTTGTCAAAATATTATTTCTATGGAAAATTTTCTCAAAACTTTATTTCTATGGAAAATTTTCTCAAGATGTTATTTCTATAGAAAATTTTCTCAAAATGTTTTTTTCTATAGAAAATTTTCTCAAAATTTTATTTCTATAGACAATTTTGTTAAAATGTTATTTCTATAGAAAATTTTCTTAAAATTTTATTTCTATAGAAAATTTTGTCAAAATTTTATTTCAAATTTTTATTTCAATAGAAAATTTTGTTAAATTTTTATTTCTATAGAAAATTTTGTCAAAATTTTATTTCTAAAGAAAATTTTCACAAAATTTAATTTCTGTAGAAAATATTGTCAAAATTTTATTTCTATAGAAAATTTTCACAAGATTTTATTTCTTTAGAAAATTTTGTCAAAAATTTATATCAATAGGAAATTTTGTCAAAATTTTATATCAATAGGAAATATATGGCAAAATTGTATTTCTATAGAAATTATTTTTTTTTTAATTTTAGATTATTAATTATTTTCTATTTTTAATTTTTTTCTACAGAAAATTTTGTCAAAAGTCTATAGAAAAATTTCATAAAAATTTTGTTTCTATAGAAAATTTTGTCAAAAATTTATTTGTATAGAAAATTTTGCACAAAATTTTATTTCTATAGAAAATTTCATCAAAAATGTATTTCTATAGAAAATTTTGTCAAAATTTTATTTCTATAGAAAATTTTCTCAAAATTTTATTTCTATAGAAAATTTTCTCAACATTTTATTTGTATAGACAAATTTGTTAAAATGTTATTTCTATAGAAAATTTTCTTAAAATTTTATTTCTATAGGCAATTTTGTCGAAATTTTATTTCTGTAATAGAAAATTTTGTAAAATTTTATTTCTGTAATAGAAAATTTTGTAAAATTTTTATTTCTATAGAAAATTTTGTCAAATTTTTATTTCTATAGAAAATTTTGTCAAATTTTTATTTCTATAGAAAATTTTGTCAAATTTTTATTTCTTTAGAAAATTTTGTCAAGTTTTTATTTATCTGGAAGATTTTCTCAAAATTTTATTTCAATAGAAAATTTTGTCAAAATTTTATTTCAATAGCGAATTTTGTTAAAATTTTATTTCTATTGAAAATTTCTTCAAGATTTTATTTCTATAAAAAATTATGGCAACATTTTATTTCTATAGAAAATTTTGAAAATTTTGTCAGTTAACTTGTTTTTTTTTTTTGTGTAGTTCAAGTCATCAAGGGGTTAACAATAAGTGTCGTGTGCGTGTCAATTCTCTTGTATTGTATACCACTATCAGTGGTATAGATCCTGTTTTTTGTGCCTATAGTGAGAGTAAAACTGTTGTGTTGGTGTTTAACGTATGTGTGCGTGTATTTATGTGCGTTTCACAAGTTCTACTATTTTGTTGCACTTTAATGTCTGGCTGTATGAATTGTTTTCTTTTTTGTGTTGGTATTTTTATTGTTACTTTTTTTTTTCTTTTATTTCATTTTTTTTCTACTTTTATTTTGCTTTGTGTCCGAACCAACACAACACTAACAAATGTTTTATGTCACTTTATGTCAATGTCAATGAGACCCAACTGTCAAAAGAGAGTAGTAGTAGCTGTAGTTGATATCCACCACCAAGTCCTTGTGTCATCATATTCACACACAGTAGGAATAAATGGTCTAGCCAGACAAACAAAAACAATGTTACTGCAAAAAAAAAAAAAAAATAAAAATAAAGAAAAATTTTATCCATAAAAAAAATAAAATGCTCTATGGCCATTGAAATGTGTTTGACATTTGAAGAGTTAATTTCAAAAGCGTTAATCGTATGCAATGTTAAGTTGACTTTTTTACTTATTTACTTATTTTTAACTTATTTAGAGAGAAGTTCACCACTGTGGTATCACAATGGACTGAATAGTCTAAGTGAGCCTGATACATCGGGCTGCCACATAACCTAACCTAACCTTTTACTTATTTACTAAGGCAATAGTTGACAAGTGACACTTTTATTATGAAATAAAAAACAAACAAAAATAACTAAAAATAAAAAATTGTTTAACATGTGACAAATTATGTCAGCATTGGTAAAGTTAAATGACAGTTAAATGCTATTTATATTAGAAGATAGAAAAACAAGTATGTACGAATCTTATGTACCCTCCATCAAGGATTGCATAGAAATTTGTACTAAATACTGTCATCCACAATCGAATTACTTGGGTTGCGGTAACACTTGCCGATGGCAAGGTATCTTAAAACTTCTTAACGCCGTCTTCTCAATTTTAAGTTAGTCCATACGGGGTATATATTAAAAAAAAGGCCGATTAAATACGTAAATAATTCTGTATGACAAAAGTTTCTATATAAATAAAATTTTGACAAAGAACAAACCAAGTTTAAGTGCTAAAATCTTATAATTTTCTTATTGTATCCTATATGTACAAACTTCAACCAGTAATACCATACTAATTCGTATGTTTTATTTTTGTTTTCAGAATTTTTAGCAAGAATCACAATATGCGCTGTTGTCTCCATTGGGACGTTACATACAATTTTTGGTTTATGTCTTAGTCAGCAAACTATCAGCAGAAAAACTTACCATAGATGCCAACTAGATTCGTAGAAAAAAACTGGCTATGACACTTACCAAACCACTGAGATGTGGCATCAAAAATGGGAGTTTGAGATATACCACATTTCTACCAAAGGATAAAAGCATAAAGCAAAAGTGAGCAACAAACTGTGGCCACAAATAAAACTGATGCGGGGACAAAACTAAAAGAAACCAACATTAAGATTTAAATGCAAATTAAGCAAAAATCATTGTCCTAAAATTCTCAAGAATAAAGATGTAAGAGACATTCGAGAGACCCAAGACTACTCTTCGTAGACGACAAAATAACCAAAGAAAATGGGAAGATATGCGCATATAAAGTAAGTTATAAAAATCAATTTTCACTCAGCATGATTATTATTATTATACGTTTTTTAGTATTGTATTATTTTTCTCCAACTAACTAATAATAGAAAAATTATTTGAAAACATATTATCACGTAATTGTTAAAGTCTTTGCATAAGAAATCGAAAGGATAAAAAAACATAATAATAATAATAATAATGTCCCTCAGACCGTTTGCATATACTCGTAACAAACGTAACCACAAAAATTAATTAAATTCATAAACGTTAAGGTTCGCTAATGATAACTATGATAATAGAAAGAAATTTCTTTTCCCCTGTTGATGAAGGGTGTTGATGATAGTTATCGTTGATTGTTATATTAGGTGGTTTTTATTTTTCAAAAGGATAGCTTGAAATTTAAATGAGACAGATTTTAAGTGGCTATAAGGAACTCTAAATCAATAGTTTGCGAAAATTTAAATTAAATGAATTTATTAACATTTTTCAAGAATTAAACATAAACAAATACATTATACGGAGAGCCAGTCTTCTTTCTACTTTTATCATCTATTAATTCTATAGTTCCTTCTATGTCTATATAGTGTTTAATATTAAAAAATCGTACATTTGATTGAACCAGCACTAACAAAATTTTTTTTAACATTTTATTTCTATAGAAAATTTTGTCAAAATTTTATTTCTAGAGAAAATTTTGTCAAAATTTTATTTGTAAAGAAAATTTTGTCAGAATTTTATTTGTAAAGAAAATTTTGTCAAGATTTTATTTCTTTAGAAAATTTTATCAAAATTTAGTTTTTATAGAAAATTTTGTAAAAAATTTATTTCTATAGAAAATTTTGTCAAAATTTTATTTCTATAGAAAACTTTGTCAAAATTTTACTTCTATAGAAAATTTTGTCAAAATTTTATCTCTATAGAAAATTTTGTCAAATTTTATTTCCATAGAGAATTTTATCAAAATTTAGTTTTTATAGAAAATTTTGTCAAAATTTTATTTCAATAGAAAATTTTGTCAAAATTTTATTTGTAAAGAAAATTTTGTCAAAATTTTATTTCTGTAGAAAATTTTTTCAAACTTTTAATTCTATAGAAAATTTTGTCAAAATATTATTTCTATAGAAAATTTTGTCAAAATTTGAATTCCATTGAAAATTTTGTCAAAATTTTATTTCTATAGAAAATTTTGTCAAAATTTTATTTCTATTGAAAATAATGTAAAAATTTTATTTCTATAGAAAATTTTGTCTAATTTTTATTCCTGCAAAAACTTTTGTCAACATTTTATTTCTAAAGAAAATTTTCTCAAAATTTTTAATTTCTATGGAAAATTTTGTCAAAATTGTATTTCTATAGAAAATGTTGTCAAAAATTTAGTGGTAAAGAAAATTTTGTCAAAAATTTATCTCTATAGAAAGTTTTGCCAAAATTTTATCTCTATAGAAAATTGTGTCAAAATTTTATCTCTATAGAAAATTTTGTCAAAATTTTATCTCTATCGAAAATTTTGTCAAAATTTTATCTCTATAGAAAATTTTGTCAAAATTTTATCTCTATAGAAAATTTTGTCAAAATTTTATCTCTATAGAAAATTTTGTCAAAATTTTATCTCTATAGAAAATTTTGTCAAAATTTTATCTCTATAGAAAATTTTGTCAAAATTTTATCTCTATAGAAAATTTTGTCAAAATTTTATCTCTATAGAAAATTTTGTCAAAATTTTATCTCTATTGAAAATTTTGTCAAAATTTTATCTCTATAGAAAATTTTGTCAAAATGTTATCTCTACAGAAAATTTTGTCAAAATTTTATTTCTATAGAAAATTTTGTCAAAATTTTATTTCTATAGAAAATTTTGTCAAAATTTTATTTCTATAGAAAATTTTGTCAAAATTTCATTTCTATAGACAATTTTGTCAAAAGTTTATTTCTATAGAAAATTTTGTCTAATTTTTATTCCTGCAAAAACTTTTGTCAAAATTTTATTTCTATAGAGAATTTTGTCCAATTTTTATTCCTGCAAAAAAGGTTGTCAAAATTTTATTTCTACAGAAAATTTTGTCAAAATTTTATTTCTATAGAAAATTTTGTCAAAATTTTGTTTCTATAGAAAATTGTGTCCAAATTTTGTTTCTATAGAAAATTTTGTCCAAATTTTATTGCTAAAGCAAATTTTGTCAAAATTTTGTTGCTATACCAAATTTTGTCAAAATTTTATTTCTATAGAAAATTTTGTCAACATTTTATTTCTATAGAAAAATTTTTAAAAATTTTATTTTTATAGAAAATTTTGTGAAAATTTTATTTCTATAGAAAATTTTGTCAAAATTGTATTTCTATAGAAAATTTTGTCAAAATTTTATTTCTATCGAAAATTTTGTCAAAATTTCATTTCTATAGAAAATTTAATCAATAATTTATTTCTATAGATTTCTTTTTTTTAATTTTATTTCTATAGAAAATTTTGTCAATTTTTTTTTTTTTATAGAAGATATTGTCAACATTTTATTTCTATAGAAAATTTTGTCAAAATTTTATTTCTATAGAAAATTTTGTCAAAATTTTATTGCTATAGCAAATTTTGTCAAAATTTTATTGCTATAGCAAATTTTGTCAAAATTTTATTTCTATAGAAAATTTTGTCAAAATTTTATTTCTATAGAACATTTTATCAAAATTTTATTTTTATAGAAAATTTTGTCAACATTTTACTTCTATATATATTAGAAAAATTAAATTTTTAACAAATGAATCAAAAACTAAATCCACAAAAAAGTTAATTTATTAGAAAGAAATATGTAACCATCAATTATTTTTTGTGAAAATAAAATCTTCAAACTATTTTTTGTTAGCAAAACTTAAGGAGAAATTAAATTTTCAAAAAACAAACTCTCGGACTCTTCAAAAACGCCTTACTTAAAATTCTATTTTCCGTAAAGAAAAACATGTCTAATATTTTTGTGCTAGTGTTTCTATCAGTGAGGTGTATGTTGAAAGAAGTCAATAGAAATCATGTGTAATGAGCAAAAAGGAAAGACAATCAACACATCCCCTTTTTGAGGTTTTCAATACGTAAACAAAAATTGATATTCTTCTCCTTGCTTATACTGAAGTAACCTAAACAATAAACATGTTTACAAAATAGTTTATGGATATTCACTAACCACATTTGAGTTGGAGAACATTTATGCAGATGACTAGAAATGGTTACGATATTAATTAAAAAGGTAAAAAAATTAAATGAAAACAGGAATTTGATACAAAACGTAAGGAAAATACAAATCGAAACATATAGACTAGTGACAGCGGAGACATTGACTGGAAATAGTAAAAAGTAGGCATCAAGACACTATGGATAAATTTAAATTATAATTATAAAAATAATTATAATTTTATTTTTAACTTCAATTTTAATTTTAATTTCGAATTTAATTTCAAATTTAATTTTAATTTTATTTTTAATAGCTTTGCTGCAAGTAGAGGATGCTGATGAGGAATGTGGTAATTCCGAAACGTGCGTCCATCCAACCATCTTGCAGTCTATAGGGCTTTGCCAAAACAAATTTGACAACATTATTTTCCTCTGTTGGTTAAGCTACACTTGTAGTTTAGTCAATGCATGGTTTTAAGCTGAAATCCAATAATTTTAATTTTAATTTTAATTTTACTTTTACTTTTAATTTTAATTTTAATTTTAATGTTAATTTTAATTTTAATTTTAATTTTAATTTTAATTTTAATTTTAATTTTAATTTTAATTTTAATTTTAATTTTAATTTTAATTTTAATTTTAATTTTAATTTTAATTTTAATTTTAATTTTAATTTTAATTTTAATTTTAATTTTAATTTTAATTTTAATTTTAATTTTAATTTTATTTTAATTTTAATTTTAATTTTAATTTTAATTTTAATTTTAATTTTAATTTTAAATTTTAATTTAATTTTAATTTTAATTTTAATTTTAATTTTAATTTTAATTTTAATTTTAATTTTAAATTTTAATTTAATTTTAATTTTAATTTTAATTTTAATTTTAATTTTAATTTTAATTTTAATTTTAATTTTAATTTTAATTTTAA
>NC_134398.1:24211210-24233944 GCF_050003625.1 Haematobia irritans
TTAATTTAATTTAATTTAATTTAATTTAATTTAATTTAATTTAATTTAATTTAATTTAATTTAATTTAATTTAATTTAATTTAATTTAATTTAATTTAATTTAATTTAATTTAATTTAATTTAATTTAATTTAATTTAATTTAATTTAATTTAATTTAATTTAATTTAATTTAATTTAATTTAATTTAATTTAATTTAATTTAATTTAATTTAATTTAATTTAATTTAATTTAATTTAATTTAATTTAATTTAATTTAATTTAATTTAATTTAATTTAATTTAATTTAATTTAATTTAATTTAATTTAATTTAATTTAATTTAATTTAATTTAATTTAATTTAATTTAATTTTAATTTAATTTAATTTAATTTAATTTAATTTAATTTAATTTAATTTATTTATTTAATTTAATTTAATTTAATTTAATTTAATTTAATTTAATTTAATTTAATTTAATTTAATTTAATTTAATTTAATTTAATTTAATTTAATTTAATTTAATTTAATTTAATTTAATTTAATTTAATTTAATTTAATTTAATTTAATTTAATTTAATTTAATTTAATTTAATTTAATTTAATTTAATTTAATTTAATTTAATTTAATTTAATTTAATTTAATTTAATTTAATTTAATTTAATTAATTTAATTTAATTTAATTTAATTTAATTTAATTTAATTTAATTTAATTTAATTTAATTTAATTTAATTTAATTTAATTTAATTTAATTTAATTTAATTTAATTTAATTTAATTTAATTTAATTTAATTTAATTTAATTTAATTTAATTTAATTTAATTTAATTTAATTTAATTTAATTTAATTTAATTTAATTTAATTTAATTTAATTTAATTTAATTTAATTTATTTAATTTAATTTAATTTAATTTAATTTAATTTAATTTAATTTAATTTAATTTTAATTTAATTTAATTTAATTTAATTTAATTTAATTTAATTTAATTTAATTTAATTTAATTTAATTTAATTTAATTTAATTTAATTTAATTTAATTTAATTTAATTTAATTTAATTTAATTTAATTTAATTTAATTTAATTTAATTTAATTTAATTTAATTTAATTTAATTTAATTTAATTTAATTTAATTAATTTAATTTAATTTAATTTAATTTAATTTAATTTAATTTAATTTAATTTAATTTAATTTAATTTAATTTAATTTAATTTAATTTAATTTAATTTAATTTAATTTAATTTAATTTAATTTAATTTAATTTAATTTAATTTAATTTAATTTAATTTAATTTAATTTAATTTAATTTAATTTAATTTAATTTAATTTTAATTTAATTAATTTAATTTAATTTAATTTAATTTAATTTAATTTAATTTAATTTAATTTAATTTAATTTAATTTAATTTAATTTAATTTAATTTAATTTAATTTAATTTAATTTAATTTAATTTAATTTAATTTAATTTAATTTAATTTAATTTAATTTAATTTAATTTAATTTAATTTAATTTAATTTAATTTGAATTTGATTTAATTTAATTTAATTTAATTTAATTTAATTTAATTTAATTTAATTTAATTTAATTTAATTTAATTTAATTTAATTTAATTTAATTTAATTTAATTAAATTTAATTTAATTTAATTTAATTTAATTTAATTTTAATTTAATTTAATTTAATTTAATTTAATTTAATTTAATTTAATTTAATTTAATTTAATTTAATTTAATTTAATTTAATTTAATTTTAATTTAATTTAATTTAATTTAATTTAATTTAATTTAATTTAATTTAATTTAATTTAATTTAATTTAATTTAATTTAATTTAATTTAATTTGTTAAGAATTTAACAAGCTTCATCGGCACAATAATCCATATCTCTTTAAATGATTGCATATAGTACATACACATCCTTTGGCGGCGCCAACTTTCAAGGCTCACAGTTTTGTTTTATGCGAATGTGTGTAAATGTTCGCCTTGTTAGGACATCAACGAGCCTGCGGTATCATTAACTATGACGATGATCGAACATGAAGATGCAAACACAGTCTAAGGACATGAATGCGAACAAAATTAAATGAAAGGATACACATAGGGAGATAGATTTAACATGGACATATGTTGTTACAAGAAGGCAATTGCTAGCAACAGACAAAATCCTTGGGTTGATTGCTTAGTTGGTTGCCTATTTCCTTTCGAGAATAGTTGTCTACCTTTGATGCTATGGGAGCTATATGATTTCCCCTTGTTTGTTCGCCAAACGCCATCGACAATACTGGTCA
Organism: Haematobia irritans; assembly: GCF_050003625.1. Taxonomy (NCBI): domain Eukaryota; kingdom Metazoa; phylum Arthropoda; class Insecta; order Diptera; family Muscidae; genus Haematobia; species Haematobia irritans. The sequence goes on from NC_134398.1 coordinate 24,213,478, forward strand.
AACTTTTCTTGGTGGCAAGCGAAAATTATGAACAAACTGTTTGAAGTAGCGATGAGCGTAAATGGATGGATGTAAATTACGAATCCTTTGCTTATCGCATCCCTCTATGGCATCGTTTAGCATATGCAAGGCAGCTATTAAAAATGTAAAAAAAAAAATAACCCAAGGACTAATTTGTGTAGCTGCGGTTTCTTTCAATGGAAATGGAGCTCGATGCGTACAAAAGCTGAACTTAATGAGACTCGTTGTTGGTTTTGAGCTAAAAGATGATTACAATTGAAAATTAGAGAATGAAAAATGAGCAGATGAAATTAGTATATATAGAGTAATGTAAAATAGAATTACATGAAAAGGGTTAAGGTTAACATGAATGCGATTTTTTGTTTGTTTTTAGCCATGGTCATCATAAAACATTAATATCATACCTCCTGAAAGTATGCTAATAATTCTTAGAAAAGTTTGTATAGTGAGCACACGGGATTGCTTCCAGGAAATCCGTTTCTTTATTTAAACAGAATAAACAGGTTCTCACTGTAATCTAACTTAATTTTTGACGAAGTTAAGGATCCAGCTCATGATTATGTCATAATAGATGGGCATTAAAGCCAATTCTAATATAACTCCTGAAAAATTTTCTAAAATTAAACAAAGGGATTTACTTCCAAGAAACTGTTTCTTATCGTATTAAGAAATATTTGTTAGGTTAAATGCGGATCGCGCTCGCGATTGCGGCCAGGGTTGCCATTTTGGTCCGATCGGACCAAAAGTGGTCCAAAAAATTATTAAATTTTAAATTTGGTCCGATGGTCGGACCAAATGGAATATGGTTGATTTTGGTCCATTTTCGCCAAATCGTTAATTTCTCCAAATTTTTTAATTTTTGACAAAATTTTCTGTAGAAATAAAATTTTGACAAAAATTTCTATAGAAATAAAATTTTAACAAAATTTTCTATAGAAATAAAATTTTTACAAAATTTTTTATAGAAATAAAATTAAAAAAAATTGTATAGATACAAAATTATGGAAAAATTGTGTATAGGAAGAAAATTAAAAAAAAATATATATATATATATATAGAAATACAATTTTGCGTTAACTTTCTATAGAAATAAAATTTTGACAAAATTTTCTATAGAAATTTGACAAAATTTTCTGCAGAAATACAATTTTGACAAAATTTTCTATAGAAATAAAATTTTGACAAAATTTTCTGAAGAAATAAATTTTTGACAAAATTTTCTGTGGAAATAAAATTTTGACAAAATTTTCTATGGAAATAACATTTTGACAAAATTTTCTATAGAAATAAAATTTTGACAAAATTTTCTGCAGAAATAAAATTTTGACAAAATTTTCTGCAGAAACAAAATTTTGACAAAATTTTCTGCAGAAATAAAATTTTGACAAAATTTTCTGTAGAAATAAAATTTTGACAAAATTTTCTATAGAAATAAATTTTTGACAAAATTTTCTATAGAAATAAAATTTTGACAAAATTTTCTATAGAAATAAAATTTTGACAAAATTTTCTGCAGAAATAAAATTTTGACAAAATTTCCTTAAGAAATTAAATTTTGGCAAAATTTCCTTAAGAAATTAAATTTTGACAAAATTTTTATAGAAATAAAATTTTAACAAAATTTTCTGTAGAAATAAAATTTTGAAAAAAATTTCTTTAGAAATAAAATGTTGACAAAATTTTCTATAGAAATAAAATTTTGACAAAATTTTCTATAGAAATAAAATTTTTACAAAATTTTTATAGAAATAAAATTTTGACAAAATTTTCTGTAGAAATAAATTTTGACAAAATTTCCCTAAGAAATTAAATTTTGACAAAATTTTTATAGAAATAAAATTTTAACAAAATTTTCTGTAGAAATAAAATTTGCCAAACTTTTATATTTAAATAAAATTTTGACAAAATTTTCTATAAAAATAAAATTTTGACAAAATTTTTTATAGAAATAAAATTTTGACCAAATTTTCTGTAGAAACAAATTTTGACAAAATTTCCTTAAGAAATTAAATTTTGACAAAATTTTCTGTAGAAATAAAATTTGACAAACTTTTATATTTAAATAAAATTTTGACAAAATTTTCTATAGAAACAAAATTTTGACATAATGTTCTATAGAAATAAAATTTTGACAACATTTTCTATACAAATAAAATTTTGACAAAATTTTCTATATAAATAAAATTTTAACAAAATTTTCTGCAGAAATAAAATTTTGACAACATTTTCTATAGAAATAAAATTTTGACAACATTTTCTATAGAAATAAAATTTAAACAAAATTTTCTGCAGAAACAAAATTTTGACAAAATTTCCTTAAAAAAATAAAATTTTGACAAAATTTCCTTAAGAAATAAAATTTTGACAAAATTTTTTATAGAAATAAAATTTTGACAAAATTTTCTGTAGAAATAAATTTTGACAAAATTTCCTTAAGAAATTAAATTTTGACAAAATTTTTATAGAAATAAAATTTTAACAAAATTTTCTGTAGAAACAAATTTTGACAAAATTTCCTTAAGAAATTAAATTTTGACAAAATTTACTATAGAAATAAAATTTTGACAAAATTTTCTATAGAAATAAAATTTTGACAAAATTTTCTATAGAAACAAAATTTTCTATAGAAATAAAATTTTGACAAAATTTTCTGTACATATAAAATTTTGACAAAATTTTCTGTAGAAATAAAATTTTGACAAAATTTTCTATAGAAATAAAATTTTGACAAAATTTTCTATAGAAATAAAATTTTGACAAAATTTTCTATAGAAATAAAATTTTCACAAAATTTTTTATAGAAATAAAATTTTGGCAAAATTTTCTGTAGAAATAAATTTTGACAATATTTCCTTAAGAAATAAAATTTTGACAAAGTTTTCTATAGAAATAAAATTTTGACAAAATTTTCTATAGAAATAAAATTTTGACAAAATTTTCTATAGAAACAAAAATTTGACAAAATTTTCTATAGCAACAAAATTTTGACAAAATTTTCTATAGAAATAAAATTTTGACAAAATTTTCTATAGAAATAAAATTTTGACAAAATGTTCTATAGAAATAAATTTTGACAAAATTTCCTTAAGAAATTAAGTTTTGACAAAATTTTTTATAGAAATAAAATTTTGACAAAATTTTCTGTAGAAATAAATTTTGACAAAATTTCCTTAAGAAATTAAATTTTGACAACATTTTTATAGAAATAAAATTTTAACAAAATTTTCTGATGAAATAAAATTGACAAACCTTTATATTTAAATAAAATTTTTACAAAATTTTCTATAGAAATAAAATTTTGACAAAATTTTTTATAGAAATAAAATTTTGACAAAATTTTCTGTAGAAACAAATTTTGACAAAATTTCCTTAAGAAATTAAATTTTGACAAAATTTTCTATAGAAACAAAATTTTGACAAAATGTTCTATAGAAATAAAATTTTGACAACATTTTCTATAGAAATAAAATTTTGACAAAATTTTCTATAGAAATAAAATTTTGACAAAATTTTCTATAGAAATAAAATTTTGACAAATTTTCTATAGAAATAAAATTTTGACAAAATGTTCTATAGAAATAAAATTTTGACAACATTTTCTGAAGAAATAAAATTTTGACAAAATGTAATTTCTTAAATTTTGACAAAATTTTCTGTAGAAATAAAATTTTGACAAAATTTTCTATAGAAATAAAATTTTGACAAAATTTTCTGTAGAAGTAAAATTTTGACAACATTTTTTATAGAAATAAAATTTTGACAAAATTTGCTACAGAAAAATATTCTATCGAAGTATAATTTTGGAAAAATTTTAACTTTTAAATTATATTAATGTAATTTGGAAAAATGGTCCGCTGGTACGAATTTTGGTCCCATTTTGGAAAAATATTGGTCCAAAATAAAATTTCATTGTGGCAACGCTGATTGCGGCGTAATATAGGGTCATTCAAGCCAAATTTTATATTCTCATATCATAGCTCCTGAAAGTATGCTAATAAATCTTTGAAAATATTTTGTTAGGTTAAATAAAATCCATTTTGTAAAAAAAAGTGTTTTATAACGAAATAAAGAAATGTACCAGTATGGTGGTATAGGGTATAATAACTTTTTTGTTTATATAGAAAGTGTACCATATTTTTAGACGAAAACTTTGAAAAAGTGGACAACACTATGAAACAATCAGGAAATGTTAAAAAATTAAAGAACTTATCCTCAAATACAGAACTAACACACAATGTAATAATCTACAGTAAACAAATAAATAAAATGTGTTCGGTTCTCTCATATCATCCCATTTTTCTCTGTCTACAATATCACCCTCCAGAACTTTATGCCACTAGTCAAAAATAATTGGAAAATATCGTAAAAAGGCTGAGAGTTGTAAGTTATAAATCCTTATCCTTTCAAATCTATAACCAAACCCAAAATACTATATTACAAGGAAGGCAGTTAGGTACATCGGAAAACAAAAGGTGGGGGAAAGGCGGTGCCTCAACAACAGGATATGACTTGAGTAGTTCTCCTTTGCATTTTATTTCTGTAAAACTAAATTTTTTCAAGTAGAAATAACACTTCTGTCCATTCTAAAATGAGGGACGAATGTAGAAGAACAAAAACAGAAAAGAGAAATATAATTTACTTGTGCATATCTAACTCAACAAAGGCATCATACAAAGAAGACTTTGTAAATGTTCGTGAGGGAAAATGTAGCTTTACAAAAAAAAAAAAAAACAACAAAACAAATCTAAAACGACTTTGTAAAATTTCAGTTGTGTTTTTTTTTTTTCATTTTTTTGGTTTAGTTTTTTTCTAGCTTTTTTGGAAAAAAATATGTGATAAAAAGGAAACTTTTGTCCGTGTCTTTTAGTTGAATGGTACCATGAGAAACTGGCTACTCTAGTGAGTGCGTGCATCTCCATGGAGTATGGAGTTTGTTTAGTTCAATTGCTTGTGGCATCCTTGATTCTATAAGAACAGGATATAGAAAATATCCATACACATTAATGCAAAAAAAAAAATAAAACATATGAGGAACAGTAGAAAATTTAAGGGAAAATATAAATCAAAATAAATTGAATTGAATTAAATTGAATTAAGTTAGAATTAAAATTAAAAATTAAAACTTACATTTGAAATGGAATTAAAATTAAAAATAAAATTGAAATTAAAATTAAAAAAAAAATTAAAATTAAAATTACAACTAGCGTAACCCGGCCCGCTTCGCTGCGCCTTCCGAAGCGTATTTGTAGGAACATTTTGCTTTAACTTCGTCAACCATATCCTTCGTGCTGAAAACAAATTCGAAAATTTTGGATTCTTTCAACCATCGGACTACTTGCTTTTTCGTTTATTGGTACAAATACGGCGGATATGCATATGTAAAACGGTTCGTCTTAAAAAATATCGGGGAGAGGGTGTACCCTTTCATCCAAATTTTTTTAAATAATGTCTGTATTCAAGTAGTTGGACAATCTTCTATATTTCTTGTGAATTTTAAGTGTGGTTTGTCAAGGAAAGGTATCCTTCTCCTCAACATGAAGCACTATATTATAATAACATGCAGAGAATTACTGTTTCCCATCCAATAAATCGGAAAAAGCAAAAGTAGTAAAAAATTTTACCACATTAACATTTGCCAAAATGTTGGAAAATGATGCACCCTTTACGTTGGCTGCCAATTTCATGTAAATTTAATTTCTTTACAAAAAAGAAGTCTGGCAGAAGCCTGTGCAAAAATCATAAAATTATGTACCGAGTTCCCATTTACGGACAACCCTCTATTTTCAATTTAAGAAAAAAAAAAACAAGTAAGTAAAGTAGAAAGTCGGGCGGGGCCGACTATATTATACCCTGCACCACTTTGTAGATCTAAATTTTCGATACCATATCACATCCGTCAAATGTGTTGGGGGCTATATATAAAGGTTTGTCCCAAATACATACATTTAAATATCACTCGATCTGGACAGAATTTCATAGACTTCTACAAAATCTATAGACTCAAAATTTAAGTCGGCTAATGCACTAGGGTGGAACACAATGTTAGTAAAAAAATATGGGAAACATTTAAATCTGAAGCAATTTTAAGGAAACGTCGTAAAAGTTTTTTTTTATGATTTTCGCTCGATATATATGTATTTGATGATAAGGAAAATTACAGTCCTTTCTACAAGTTTTCGACTAAGCAGAGGCGATTTTAAAAGGGGAAATGTAGGTTTTTGACCATTTTTGTCGAAATCAGAAAAACATATATATGGGAGCTATACCTACATCTGAACCGATTTCAACCAAATTGGGCACGCATAGCTACAATGCCAAATCGACTCCCTATGCAAAATTTCAACTAAATCGGAGTAAAAAATTGGCTTCTGTTGTCATATGAGTGTAAATCGGGCGAAAGCTATATATGGGAGCTATATATAAATCTGAACCGATTTCAATCAAATTTGGCACGCATAGCTACAATGCTAAATCTACTCCCTGTGCAAAATTTCAACCAAATTGGGCTAAAACTCTGGCTATTAGAACCATATTAGTCCATATCGGGCGAAAGATATATATGGGAGCTATATCTAATTCTGAACCGATTTCAATCAAATTTTGCACACTTAAATGCACTACTAATTGTACTCCTAGTGCAAAATTTCAAACAAAGTGGGCCAAAACTCTGGCTTCTAGGACCATATTAGTACATATCGGGCGAAAGATATATATGGGAGCTATATCTAAATCTGAATCGATTTCAACCAAATTTGGCATGCATAGCTACAATGCTAAATCTACTCCCTGTGCAACATTTCAAACAAAGTGGGCCAAAACTCTGGCTTCTAGGACCATATTAGTCCATATCGGGCGAAAGATATATATGGGAGCTATATCTAAATCTGAATCGATTTCAACCAAATTTGGCATGCATAGCTACAATGCTAAATCTACTCCCTGTGCAAAATTTCAAACAAATTGGGCCAAAACTCTGGCTTTTAGGACCATATAAGTCCATATCGGGCGAAAGATATATATGGGAGCTATATCTAAATCTGAACCGATTTCAATCAAATTTTGCACACATGACTATACGACTAAGTGTTATGTTTGTACCAAATTTCAAGCAAATCGGTATAAAACTCTGTCTGCTGGGTCCATATTAGTGCATATCGGACGAAAGATATATATGGGAGCTATATCTAAATCTGAACCGATTTCTTCCAAAATCAATAGGGTTCTATTCTGGCCCAAATTAGGAACATATGCCAAATTTGACGGCGATTGGACTTAAATTGCGACCTAGACTTTGATCACAAAAATGTGTTCACAGACGGACATGGTTATTTCGACTCAGGGACCCACTCTGAGCATTATTGCCAAAGACACCATGTGTCTATCTCGTCTCCTTCTGGGTGTTACAAACATATGAACTAACTTATAATACCCTGTTCCACAGTGTGGCGCAGGGTATAAAAAACGAACAAAAGGGAACCCTCTCCCCACCAACCAGATATCGAAAAATCATATTTTAATTTAAAAATCATGTATAAATTTAATCACCTCCTCCCATGTTCCCTGTAAATTTCAAGTAGATCGGAGATGTTTAAATTTTGCTCTATTGTTTTAAAGGGACGTCACTTTCCCCGATACAATATCGACAAACACCGTAGTGAATAGCACCACTAACCTTCCCTGAAAATTCTTGAAACTTTCCTCCAAATGTGGGGCAAGGAGGGTTGCCTCTTCGTTCATAACCATCCCCCACTGCCTATGTAAATTTCAAGAAAACTAAAGAATTGCTGTTTTTTTTGCAGTTTTAGAGGAGGACCTCCTCCCCGACTAAATATCGAAAAGTGATGTAACGTATCTTTTGTAAACGTCCCAGAAAATGTCAAGCAAATTATAAGCCTAACATAAAGGGGCGGCCCCTCTTCCGTCCAAATATCACTCAATCAGGTATTAACTATTAATATCTTAACCTCTCCCCAGTCCTATGTAAATTTCAAGTATCTCTGTATGTACTTAAGAGAAGCGGATGTCTCCCTATGCCCTTTTATTTTTATTCAAAAATCAGGAACCTGATATATATTTCATAACCTCACCCATTTTTTCCGTAAAATTTCAGTCGGGGGAGTTTAGTCTTGTTTTCACTGTACTTAAAAAAAAAAAGTCGAACAAAGGGGTGGTCCCCCTCCCCGAACAAATATCGAAAAATAATGTAGCGGATTTTTCAATGACAATTTAACAAATCGCATAATTTTGTTCCAAGTTTCAAAAAGTAGGGCAAGGGGAGGTCCCCCTTCCACATATGAAATCATCAGGAACCCCATATTAATTCCATAACCTCACGGCATTTTCTCTGTAAATCTCATATAATTTAGAGAACTTTAGTTTTTTCACTGTACTTTAAAAAAAGTCGAACAAAGAGGAGGTCCCCCTCCGCCACCAAATATCGAAATATAAAGTAGCAGATCTTTGCCTGAATGTCAACACCAACCTGCAATGAAAATTTCAAGCACATTGGTCAACTTTAGTTCAATTTTCAAAAAGTCCGACCAAGGGGAGGTCCTCCTCTGCGGTTTCAAAAAAAGAGGTACCCTATTTTCACCACATGAACTCGCCCTACGATCAAGTAAATCGGTTCAGCTGTTTCGGAGCCAACTCGGAACATACAAACAAACACAATCAAACAAATAAACAAACATACATTGAATTTTATATATATATATATATATATATATATATATATATATATATATATATATATATATATATATATATATATATATATATATATATATATATATATATATATATATATATATATATATATATATATATATATATATATATATATATATATATATATATATATATATATATATATATATATATATATATATATATATATATATATATATATATATAATGAAAATAATGTTTGTCAAATTTATTTGGGCAAAGCCCTGTAGACTGCAACATGGTTGGAATTACCACATTGTTTCGGAATTACCACATTCCTCATCAGCATCCTGTACTTGCAGCAAAACTATCAACCAATTATCAGAATAAGTTCGGGTAATTCATTCAACCCAAAGTGAACTACACTTGTACCTTCCGAAAAAAAGGTTTAATAGTCGGCTACTACCTAAACAAAGTTGCAAGCATATCTCTTTTCCTTTGCCAAACTCATATTCATCGATTTGAATGTAGTTGGCTGGGTTTGTTTTTGAGCGTGCTTCCCATATCTTCATTCGCTTTTTTTGTTATTGTTGTATTCTCTTCAATCATTATTGTTGTTTTTGATCTCAGCTTAAAACCATGCATTGACTAAACTACAAGTGTAGCTTAACCAAAACAAACCCAGCCAACTACATTCAAATCGATGATTTGAGTTTGGCAAAGGCAAAGAGATATGCTTGCAAATTTGTTTAGGCAGTAGCCGACTATCAAACCTTTTTTCGGAAGGTTCAAGTGTAGTTCACTTTGGGTTGAGTGAATTACCCGAATTTATTCTGAAAATTGGTTGATAGTTTTGCTGCAAGTAGAGGATGCTGATGAGGAATGTGGTAATTCCGAAACAGCTGTACATCCAACCATCTTGCAGTCTATAGGGCTTTGCCCAAATAAATTTGACAGGCATACTTTTCCTCTGTTGGTTAAGCTACACTTGTAGTTTAGTCAATGCATGGTTTTAAGCTGAGATCAAAAACAACAATATTAAATTAAATTAAAATATATTAAATTCAATTCAATTCAATTCAATTCAATTTCAATTGAATTGAATTGAATTGAATTGAATTGAATTGAATTGAATTGAATTGAATTGAATTGAATTGAATTGAATTGAATTAAATTAAATTAAATTAAATTAAATTAAATTAAATTAAATTAAATTAAATTAAATTAAATTAAATTAAATTAAATTAAATTAAATTAAATTAAATTAAATTAAATTAAATTAAATTAAATTAAATTAAATTAAATTAAATTAAATTAAATTAAATTAAATTAAATTAAATTAAATTAAATTAAATTAAATTAAATTAAATTAAATTAAATTAAATTAAATTAAATTAAATTAAATTAAATTAAATTAAATTAAATTAAATTAAATTAAATTAAATTAAATTAAATTAAATTAAATTAAATTAAATTAAATTAAATTAAATTAAATTAAATTAAATTAAATTAAATTAAATTAAATTAAATTAAATTAAATTAAATTAAATTAAATTAAATTAAATTAAATTAAATTAAATTAAATTAAATTAAATTAAATTAAATTAAATTAAATTAAATTAAATTAAATTAAATTAAATTAAATTAAATTAAATTAAATTAAATTAAATTAAATTAAATTAAATTAAATTAAATTAAATTAAATTAAATTAAATTAAATTAAATTAAATTAAATTAAATTAAATTAAATTAAATTAAATTAAATTAAATTAAATTAAATTAAATTAAATTAAATTAAATTAAATTAAATTAAATTAAATTAAATTAAATTAAATTAAATTAAATTAAATTAAATTAAATTAAATTAAATTAAATTAAATTAAATTAAATTAAATTAAATTAAATTAAATTAAATTAAATTAAATTAAATTAAATTAAATTAAATTAAATTAAATTAAATTAAATTAAATTAAATTAAATTAAATTAAATTAAATTAAATTAAATTAAATTAAATTAAATTAAATTAAATTAAATTAAATTAAATTAAATTAAATTAAATTAAATTAAATTAAATTAAATTAAATTAAATTAAATTAAATTAAATTAAATTAAATTAAATTAAATTAAATTAAATTAAATTAAATTAAATTAAATTAAATTAAATTAAATTAAATTAAATTAAATTAAATTAAATTAAATTAAATTAAATTAAATTAAATTAAATTAAATTAAATTAAATTAAATTAAATTAAATTAAATTAAATTAAATTAAATTAAATTAAATTAAATTAAATTAAATTAAATTAAATTGAATTGAATTGAATTGAATTGAATTGAATTGAATTGAATTGAATTGAATTGAATTAAATTAAATTAAATTAAATTAAATTAAATTAAATTAAATTAAATTAAATTAAAAAAATGAAATTCTATTATGTAGCAATTGATTAAATTGAATTCGAGACATTTCCATACTACCCACTTTTCGATTGAAAGAGTTTTACCACGACTACAACTCCCACATGTATAAACCAATGGACAAATATACGTGTGTGAGACCAACCAAACACATAGCCACACAGACAGACCGACAAACAAGAGAACGTGGACTCATATAGCATCACATATTTCCTTATACAAAAATAACAAAAGGCGGGTGTACGTGCGTGTTAGAATTTCTGTGGTCAACTGTCAATTGAATAAAATTTGTGGCAAAGTTCTTTATTCAAAGCAATTTTCTGAAATGTCTATGTTGTTGTATGCATAAAGTCCTTTCTGACTTCCGCTTATTTGTATTCTATTTTAATGTTTGTGTTTTGTGTGGCCTCTTGTTTTTTTGTCTTGCTCTCTATGTTACTCCTTAACATTGGCAAACTTTAGCTCGGTGTAAAATTTATAAAGTTCCAGTTTGTGTTTCACACATAGGTACCACCATGTTTCACACGGTATGTGGGAGATATGTGAGTTCAACCATCTATGCGTAATTGTGGATAGGCAACACTCGAAATAAAGCGCACACAAAAATCGTAGAGAAATTTACAGTGTATTTGTTAAAAGGCTCAACAGTAAAAAATGTATTGTGAAGATCTGCATTAGATCTTGAACCTAGGCACATGCTAGCTATGAGATCTATAGAATTATGAGGATTTTATACTTGTCATATACCTATATGCGGATCTTAGTCATAAGCATATCGTCCTGATTAAATTATTACCAATCTAAAGATCGAATTTCATATAATATCAAATGCTGAAATTTATATGAAATTGTAAGCAATATGCACTAAATTCGGCAAGTCCACTTTCACTGAAAAAAATATTGTCGTGAGGCCAAAGATTTTATGTCTTTAAAATATAAATGCAAATTTTGCTTAGACTAGAAGACGCATTTCTCTAATATAAAGTTTTTTTTTTCCTTGATCAAAAGTCGATAAACTTTTCAATGCAGTCGTGTTGTCCTTATAATTAAGTGATTTGACTTAAAAATGGGTATCATAACATGAAAGAAAAATTTTTTAGGGTAAGGTCAACTTGACTTTAATAATTCAGAAAAATTCTTTAAAATTAATGAAATTGTCTTTAAATTTGTTGCCTTTTTACATTTTGACAATAAAGCAAAACATCGTTCAAAAATAGGACATGTTTTTCCAAACTTTTTTTAAAGACATTTTTTACTTGAAACATAGCATAAATTCTACTAGAAGTCGACTCTGAATTTGGAATATAAAATTGTTGTTAACTCGTTTTTAAAGGACTTTGATGGCATATCAAAAAAAAAAATCTGAAAAAATTAATAATTAAAATTTGCTTCCTAGAATCAAGTACACAAAACCCAAATTTAAAAGAGAAATGTGTCTTAAAACTATCCTTACTTGTATCATAGATATAGTTCTTATTCAAGAACCATATGTTTATAGAAACAAAATATGTGAATTAAGTACTCCGGGGTTCAAACTGTTGCAGTATACTGGTAATGATGTAATTCGAGCCTGTATAATTGCTAAAAACGAGCTTAACTTGTTTCTGCTTTCTTCAAGGTGCAATGCAGACATTGTCGTTGCCAGTTTAGAAATGGCCAAATGCAAATATTGGGTATCTTCGATCTATATGGGACATGACAGGGAGATGCCTCCATGTGCCGTTAAGACCTTAGTTGAGGAGTCACTGAAAACAAAGACGAAACTCATTATGGGATGCGATGCGAATGCGCATCATATTATATGGGGAAGTAGTGATACTAATGCAAGGGGAGAGTCGCTAATAGAGTTTATTTTGCGTACTAATCTGTTAGTTTGCAACAAGGGAGATGCCCCAACCTTTGTCACTAAAAACAGGCAAGCGGTTTTGGACATCACCTTGGCCTCGCAAGAACTGAATGAAATGATATCTGAGGGGCAAGTTTTATGTGAACACAGCTTCTCAGATCATCGCTACATCAGTTTCAAATTTGATGTTCATACCACCAAGACCATATTTCCGCCAAATGTTAGGAAAGCTGACTGGAATAGGTATAGGGAATCGTTCAATATGATGATACCGGAAATACCAGAGACAAATATGAGCACTGTGCAAGTTATCGAACACGCAGTGGAGAGGATTACTAAGGCCTTCAACATTTCACTGAAAGCTGCATGCCCTACAAGGCAGCCAAGGGGGAAAAATCGACCACCATGGTGGTCTACGGAGTTAGGTAATATGAGGAAATCGTGCAGGAGGCTTTTTAACAAAGCAAAGTCCACCAGAGCTCCTGTGGATTGGGACGCTTACAAGAAGAATCTGAGAAGATACAAGCGAGAACTGAGAAAGGCTCAGCATAACTCTTGGAATGATTACTGCAGCAGCATTGAGAATACGTCCGAGGCTTCCAGACTACGTAAGGTGCTAGCATCCACGAGCTCCGCTCCAGGTTTCATTAAAACATCGGAGGGCAATTGGACAACGTCCAGTGAGGAGACGCTGGAGGTACTATTGGACACACATTTTCCCGGAAATCAGACGGTTGAACCATGCACTGGCGGTGCCACAGTGGCTCAGCGGTCGTTTCCTATCGAGGAAATTGTATCAGAATCTAGAATAAAATGGGCGTTAAATAGCTTTGGATCATTCAAATCCCCCGAACCTGATGGAATTACTCCGGCGGAGTTAAAAGCGGTGGCTGACAGAATTATCCCCTGGTTGTCGGCGATATATAAAGGATGTATCACCTTATAATATATCCCAGGAAAGTGGAGGGAAACAAAAGTCGTTTTCATACCTAAAGCGGGAAAAGCCTCTCACTCGAGGGCGAAGGATTTCCGACCAATCAGCTTATCCTCATTCCTACTTAAGACTCTGGAGAGGATGATAGATATTTATCTTAGAACTAGCATCGATTCAAGTTTGTTCTCGAAACGACAGCATGCATACTCGAAGGGCAGGACTACTGAGACCGCACTACATGAACTAGTCAGCTTTATTGAAAGCTCACTATCTGTCAAAGAATACACAATCGTGGCATTTCTAGACATCGAAGGGGCGTTCAATAACGTCCATCCGAGCTCGATATTAAATGGACTGACAACTCTGAATGTTGATCCAGGTATACTTAGGCTGTTAGACGAACTTCTAAGGAAGAGACGCATTTCAGCCACACTAGGACAAGCAAACATACAAAGGTATGTGAACAGAGGCACTCCTCAAGGAGGAGTTCTATCACCTCTTCTTTGGAATGTTGCTATAAACAACCTTCTGGTTTCCCTAGAAAAAGAAAGGATACAAGTGGTGGCATACGCAGATGATGTGGCTCTGGCAGTCAGGGGAAAATTCCCATCCACAATCAGAGATATTATTCAGAGGGTCCTCCGGATGACTGAGAAATCGGCGAAAGACAATGGTCTTGGGGTAAATCCTGCAAAGACAGAACTACTCATGTACTGCAAAGATCGAAAAACTCCCACGGTTAGACCCATTTCCTTAGGTGGTATTGAAATTCCCTTTAGGGAGTGTGCAAAATACCTTGGCGTTATTTTGGACAGGAAGCTGAACTTTAAGCGTAATATTGAAGAAAGGGCGAGAAAAGCAACGGTAGCGTTATACTCGTGCAAAAAGGCAATAGGGAAGAAGTGGGGACTAAAACCAAAAATTGTGCATTGGCTATACACGGCAGTGGTTAGACCTATAATGCTATATGGTGTTGTAGTCTGGTGGCCGGGACTTCACCAGCCGACAAGTTTAGACAAAGTTCAGCGTATGACGTGCTTGTGTATCTCAGGTGCATTCAGCAAGACAGGAACAAACTCCCTTAATGTCATACTGCATCTATTGCCTTTAGACATTTTGGCCAAACAGTCAGCTGCAACAACGGCTGTGCGGTTGCGTGAACTATCGCTGTGGTCGGAAAAAAGTTACGGTCACAGTTCGGTCCTCAAAATAATGCCAGATGTGCCTAACGTAGGGGATTACACTTTGGCGAGTCCACTTTTCAACAAAACTTTGAGACTCTAATTCCCAACAGTGAGGCGTGGTGTACACAGACCCCGGGGAATAAAGGATATATAGATTTCTACACTGATGGATCCAAGTTGGATGGCCAAGTGGGTTTCGGAGTATATTCTAAAGATCTGGAACTTCGAATAGCGAAAAGATTACCTGATCACTGTAGTGTTTTTCAGGCTGAAATATTGGCAATAAGAGAAGTGGTGAATTGGCTGAGAAGTAATGCTCCAAGCAATATTGGCATTAATAAAGGGTGATTCTTTTGAGGTTAGGATTTTCATGCATTAGTATTTGACAGATCACGTGGGATTTCAGACATGGTGTCAAAGAGAAAGATGCTCAGTATGCTTTGACATTTCATCATGAATAGACTTACTAACGAGCAACGCTTGCAAATCATTGAATTTTATTACCAAAATCAGTGTTCGGTTCGAAATGTGTTTCGCGCTTTACGTCCGATTTATGGTCTACATAATCGACCAAGTGAGCAAACAATTAATGCGATTGTGACCAAGTTTCGCACTCAGTTTACTTTATTGGACATTAAACCAACCACACGAATGCGTACAGTGCGTACAGAAGAGAATATTGCGTCTGTTTCTGAGAGTGTTGCTGAAGACCGTGAAATGTCGATTCGTCGCCGTTCGCAGCAATTGGGTTTGTGTTATTCGACCACATGGAAGATTTTACGCAAAGATCTTGGTGTAAAACCGTATAAAATACAGCTCGTGCAAGAACTGAAGCCGAACGATCTGCCACAACGTCGAATTTTCAGTGAATGGGCCCTAGAAAAGTTGGCAGAAAATCCGCTTTTTTATCGACAAATTTTGTTCAGCGATGAGGCTCATTTCTGGTTGAATGGCTACGTAAATAAGCAAAATTGCCGCATTTGGAGTGAAGAGCAACCAGAAGCCGTTCAAGAACTGCCCATGCATCCCGAAAAATGCACTGTTTGGTGTGGTTTGTACGCTGGTGGAATCATTGGACCGTATTTTTTCAAAGATGCTGTTGGACGCAACGTTACGGTGAATGGCGATCGCTATCGTTCGATGCTAACAAACTTTTTGTTGCCAAAAATGGAAGAACTGAACTTGGTTGACATGTGGTTTCAACAAGATGGCGCTACATGCCACACAGCTCGCGATTCTATGGCCATTTTGAGGGAAAACTTCGGAGAACAATTCATCTCAAGAAATGGACCGGTAAGTTGGCCACCAAGATCATGCGATTTGACGCCTTTAGACTATTTTTTGTGGGGCTACGTCAAGTCTAAAGTCTACAGAAATAAGCCAGCAACTATTCCAGCTTTGGAAGACAACATTTCCGAAGAAATTCGGGCTATTCCGGCCGAAATGCTCGAAAAAGTTGCCCAAAATTGGACTTTCCGAATGGACCACCTAAGACGCAGCCGCGGTCAACATTTAAATGAAATTATCTTCAAAAAGTAAATGTCATGGACCAATCTAACGTTTCAAATAAAGAACCGATGAGATTTTGCAAATTTTATGCGTTTTTTAAAAAAAAAAAGTTATCAAGCTCTTACCAATTCACCCTTTATATACTCAGACAGTCAACCTGCAATAAAATCGTTGGACTCTGTGTTCCTCAACTCGAAAACGGCCATCGACTGCCGCAAATCTCTCAATGAGATGGCTGAGCAGCACAATATTCAGCTAATATGGGTGCCTGGCCATAGGAACATACCGGGGATCTGCGAAGCAGATGAGCTAGCAAGGCTAGGAACTACCTTACATATTCCAGGGGAACTAGAATCTGTTGGTATGCCTCTGGCTACCTGCAAGCTCTTACTGCGTGAGAAGGCTATATGGCCCCATTTCAACTTAAACCGCACACTAGATATGCTAGTGTTCTCGAGACGCCAGATATCACTCCTTATATCTTGTATAACGGGTCGCTGCCTGATAGGCGATTTTGCAAAAACTATTGGTGCAAAGTATAATGACTATTGTATGAGCTGTCATGATGCGGAGGAAAAGGAATCAATAAAACACCTCTTGTGTGAGTGTCCTGCATTTTGTGTAAGGCGTAAGCAAATTTTAGGGGCATATAGCTTCAGATTACTGGCGAACCTGGAAAACGTTAACTTAAGCAGTCTGCTAATGTTTTTGGAACAATCTGGTTGGTTCAACAGAAGAAAATAATCGAGAAGGTTCAACGGTTAAAACTAGAAGTGCCCATATGTAATAGGTACTTTTAGTTAATGTGGTATCACAATGGACTGAATAGTCTAAGTGAGCTTGAATCTTAATCGGGCTGCCACTTTAACCTAACCTAACCTAACTTGTATTCTCCGCTTCTTTGGTCAAAATCTTTGGATCCAAGTAAACTTTTTTTGAGTGTGTGTATGAAGTATATTAAAATTTCGGTTTGGCCGAACTTTGGCACATTTTTATTTTCTTGTTGGCAATTTTTAGTTTAAGTACATATAAATAAATTTTTCAATAGAAAAATAATAATAAGAAAATACATATCCTAGAAAATAAGTATCCTAGAGCACACCACAGAAGAAATATAGCAAAAAGGATATGTGTGTGGGCACGCATAACTAATGAGTTCAAGTTGGGCTACATCATGGGTGCTCGCAAAAAAAACCCCCCCAACAAGTTGAGGGGCACACTTAACATGTTCGTTACATGGGGCAACACCATTAGAACCCTTAGCAACTAGCCTTTGTCGTCTAATCGCCCAATTTTCCTCCTTCCTACAATGAAGCCAATCACAAATGGTAGAACTCTTGGCCAGCATTTCTTTTCAATCTAAGTGGGGATAACAAGTGATTGGTAAAAGTTTTTTTTTTTTTTGCAAAAGAAGAAAGTATTGGATATATTCTAAGAAAAGTTGTTTGAAATGCGGGCTGGGATAGCATTTTCTGTCCAACAAATAAAAAAAAAAACACTTTACATAAAAAAGTGCATAAAACTTCTGAACGTTTCTGTTTAGTGATAAAGAATTTTTGAAAATTTTAAAATATAACTTTTCTCCGTATCTAACCCCCTCGCCCCTGGTTAGCTGGTGTCCTTTATTTATTTAACCAATCACAGTAGTCAACCCAACCATCACATGTGTGTGTGTGTGTATGGTGTATGCATGGTAATGGCATAGAGGAGAATCATATGGATGAAATGATGATGATGGTGGTTGTGTATGAGTTTGCTTAACAAAAAAAAAAAAAGGATAATTGCATAGTATTTCAATGTTTGCATGGCAAGGACAAATTTATGTTCAATTGTTCCTCAACATACACATAAGAAGTTAGAGTTAAAAGGTCTAAGTTTGTAAATTCTATAGACTTTCTCACAAGGATAAATGAATATGAATGTGGGTCGATCGCTGGAGTATTTCTTGGTGTGCAGACGAATGTTGCTGTCAACGACAAGCCCAGATGAGACAATGCAAATTCTTTGTGTTCACATAAGATTTTTCGATTTTTTTTTTTTTGTATTGGGTATAAAGTTCTAAGTGATTATTTGAATATTATGCATCTTTTGTCATGATATGTGGGATTAAGTAATTGCGAAAAGAAATGTTCCCGATAAATTGCTATTAAATTAGAATGAGTGATAATGTTCTGCTAAGGCTTTGCTATAAAAAAAGAGAAAGGGGCACAGCCCAGCAAACAATTTTAAATGAAGAATTCATCACACTTGAAAATTAAACAGACAGTACGAGGGTTGGATTTTTATGTTTCGGGATTGGGCAAACTTTGTATTGAAATCTCCAATATTACAACTCTATAGTAAAGCTTGCAATTTTTGAGATTATACGTATTCAAAACTTTCTGACATACGAGAGTTTTTGTGATAAAAAAAGAAGCCTCAAGTGAAAATTTTCTTTATGGATAAGGAAGTAGTGAAAAACTGACAGAAGCGATGAATTTAACATGGGCTTGCCATCGGACGGTTGTCCTTCATTTCAATAGACATTGCACAAAATTTGTAGCACGTCTTAAAGTTTGATCCGATTTCAGTTTTTTGGATGTGAACAAATTTAATCGAAAGAACTTCCTGTGTAGTTAAAATAAAGAACATCATTGGGAGTAAATTTTTGAAAGTGCTTCTTTTTTTGCTGGGTTTGTTTTTGCAGCAACTCATCTCGCCCAACAAATGGAATTAAATCGTAGAAATTTTCGTGTGATTCTTTTTTTACAACTTTCGCCGTGGATTAACTCAATAGCAGTGCATCGATGAACCTAATACAAGGACCCGTGTCTATCGATGGTATGGTATATTAAAGAGACGTCGTATTTCAAACCAAAATAAACTTCTTGTAAGTCGTTAAAAATCACTGTGAAAGAAATAAAACTGAAAAAACTTTTCTATAGAAATAAATTTTTGACAAATTTTTCTATAGAAAAAAAATTTGAGAAAATTTTCTATATCAATAAAATTTTGAGAAAATTTGCTATTGAAATAAAATAAATTTTTCTATAGAAATAAAATTTTGACAAAATTTTCTTTAGATATAAAATGTTGACAAAATTTTCTTTAGATATAAAATATAAAAAAAGATATAAAATTTTCTCTAGATATACAATTTTGACAAAATTTTCTCTAGATATAAAATTTTGGCAAAATTTTCTACAGAGATAAAATTTTGAAAAATTTTCTATAGAAATAAAATTTTGACAAAAAAAAAATTGAGAAAATTTTCGATAGAAATAAAATATTGACAACATTTTCTCTATATATAAAATTTTGACTAAATTTTTAGAGAAATAAAATTTTGACAAAATTTTCAATAGAAATAAAATCGTGAAAAAATTTTCAATAGAAATAAAATGTTGACAATTTTTTTTTTCTCTAGATATAACATTTTGACAACATTTTTAGAGAAATAAAATTTTGACACAATTTTCTACAGAAATACAATTTTGGGAAAATTTTATATTGAAATAAAATTTTGGGAAAATTTTCTATAAAAAATAAAGTCTTGACACAATTTTCAATAGAAATAAAATTTTGACAAAATTTTGTATAAAAATAAAATTTCAAAAAAATTTCCATAGAAATAAACTTTTGATAAAATTTGCTATAGAAATAACATTTTGACAAATTTTTCGATAGAAATAAAATGTTGACAAAATTTTTTATTGTAATAAAATTTTCGCAAAATTTTCTATAGTAATAAAATTTTGCGAAAGTTTTCTAAAGAAATAAAATGTTGACAAAATTTTCTCTAGATATAAAATTTTGACAACATTTTCTATAGCAATAAAATTTTGACAAAGTTTTCTATAGTAATAAAATTTTGCGAAAGTTTTCTATAAAAATAACATTTTGACAAA